>NC_068412.1:7629948-7929948 GCF_023724105.1 Carassius gibelio | reverse complement strand
ACTACTACTACTACTACTAATAATAATAATAATTGCCACATTCAAATAAAATGTTAAAATGCAGGCTGTAACTAATTAAACAAGTTTAATTCAGCTAATCGTCAGCCTCTTACATGTATGCTTCATGTAGTTAAGCATATTCATGTAGTCTAACAGTTAGACAACCTTTTAATTAACAAAGTAGAATAATCATGGCTGACAGTAAGACATTCAAACTTAAATGATAACCAAACCGGACACCAAAACAGTTGTTACTTCTTGCCCAACTGATTAATGAAAAACCTATTTAAAATCTCATTATCGTCATATGTTTTGAAAATGCTTACGTTCCAAGGCAGATTGCTGGCAACAGCCTTTTTCAGATAGTTTGTGGTTTTTTGGTAAGGAGTCCTTTTCACTACTTCTAATGTTTCACAGATCTAGGAGGTAGTTTTAGCACCAAAACGCTTCGTGAAATGTAGGAGTCCTAAATTTAGGACTGACATGCCTATTATTTTTAAGATTTTCTCCTAAATCGGCGAGTTATGAGCTACTCTTAATCTTAAGAGAGTTTGTGAATACAAGCCCCTGGGTTTTAACCAAGGCACCCTTTGAAGATGAACAAAAACTTTGTCCTTAGATTCTGCTTTACTCCTATAGAGAAAACTATGTTTGATGAACCAGGACTGGCACTTGTGCCTCATCAAAAAAAAAAAAAAAAAAAATGCCATGCCTCAACTTCCTATTAGAAAATATGTCAGTATAGTATAGGAAATCGTGCTTGAGTGATTCAATGGGGTCTTTAACCTGGGATTAAGAGAAAAGTTTAAACGGTTTCTGATTTTTTTTTTTTCTGATGCAATTTAATTCATATTTTTATTGCTTTTTTCTAAAAAACCTGTCAAAGTGTTTACATTTTCGGAGCTTTTTTTAGAGCTTCGAAGTGTTGATATTAGCATATAATTAGCATGAACCCATGGGCACTAACTCACTTATTAACTAAACACTTATGAAGCTGAAAACAGCGCTGGGGAACAGAGGAAATTTCAGTCCATTTGCATATATGAACAGATGTGTAAAACATTCTGAATTAATGGAACAGTAGCTAATCTGTGCAAGGGTGGAAAGTGTTTTTATCTCTCTCACTACCTTTTTTTTTTTTTTTTTTGGCAAACTGAGCTACAGTTGACAGTTATGACCTGTGCCAGAAAGACTGTAAATGGTAGAAAATTGAACTTGGCTTTACAAAGGTGAGGGCCGCTCTTGAGAAAGAACTTCGTCATTGTGAGAACACTCTTCCCAGACATTCATTTTACCATTTTATGAGACGGCCGTTCATCTAATGGTGGTGAAGTGTGTTATGAATGAACTAACCGGTAGAGTTGATGCAGGACACTCCGTCTGGGGCCAGCGAGAGCTCTTCATCACAGTAGCACACCGTGCCCTCCGAGGTCTCGTGGCAATCTCCTGACTCACAGTGACTGCAGTTCTGCACTGGGTTGATAATAACTTCACCATTGCCTTCCATGCCTGGAAATGACATTACCATACTTATGGGAGGGTGAAGCACAGTAGGAAAGATTGAGGCTTATAATCAGAAGATTGTTGTCCTGATCACAACAGGGAGACGTTTGTGCCCTTAAGCAAGGCACCATAATCCAGGTGTTTCCAGGGGGATTGTCTCTATAATATGAGTCTTGTACTTTTCTGTTTGGAAGTCATTGATCTAAGCTTATGAAAAATGTTTAATCATCTCAAAATCTGAGGGGATAAGCTTAGATCAGTGAGGAATACGATCAATCACATCCAAAAAGAAATATAAAACATGTCCTAATTGAAAGAATATAAATTGATAAAAGGATTTAAAAAAAAAAAAAAAAAAAGAATTCCTGTGTCAGTAAGTCCGTAGGTTTAGTGCAATGCAACGATATTAACTAATGTTTCCTGTGAAAAGAAAATCCTCTCCAGGTTAAAATAACCAGAAAACAACATGAGGGTTAAGGATCCCTTTTCCAAATAGTAGTATGCTTAAGTATACTTAAGTAAAGATCAAGTATATTTTATAAGTATACTTTATGTAGCAAGTATACAAATATCAGTGTTCTAGTAGTGTACTTTTAATTGTAATGTTTCAATACTCCTTGGGACTAAAATGTCCCTCTTTATAGTAAATAATTTATACTTTAAGTATAACAGTAGCAAACATCTAGTTTACCTCTATGTTTGTAGTTTGTACTGCAATTATACTAAAAGTGAACTATGTATACTGATAGTTTACTAATCAAATACTTTGTACACTTTGAAATATCTCAGTAAACTACTAGTTTAGTAGTTTTATACTGCAAGTATACTCATACGTTTTCTTTGAGTGAACTTTACGTATTTTAAGTATACTATTATATCCCTATTTAGATTTTAATTTGTATATATTTTGTTATATGAATATCTGAACATACAAAACATCCAAAGAAAGAAAAGGTTACTTGCTTGTAAACAAAAAAACATTTTATACTAGCTTCATGCATTTTTATTTTAAACACTTTAATGTGGGTAAGCTTCATAAAAAAAAAAAAAAAAAAAAAAAGAATACTATGTATTGGATTCAGAATGATAATAAAAATGTAGATGGAGTCAATCAACACCAAAAAACAAAAAACAAAACAAAAAAAACAAAGACTAATTATTACCTCTTCATCGTTCGACATTTTATTCTATGATGTTACAGTTTTGATGCTGTTTCATGATGATCCTTTGACATGTGTTAGTATCTGTTGTTTCTTTTTTTTTTCTTCACTTTTTTTTTTATTCTGTACAGCATAATTTCTTAGCACACAGTATATTTTCATAGTACATCAAACTGTTTCATCTTCCTCACAATATGACTTCCTCAAGTCCAATTTTATTCACATTGGTGCCTTAAAGGAAATCTAAACCGTATATGATTTGAGTCACCTTCAACTTTAGGTACGAACTTCAACTAACTGTAGAGATAAAGTATACCACTAATAGCCTACTATCATCCAGACATCTGTTTTCCAAGATGCTTGTTAATGACACCTTGATATTTCACTGCAAATGAATTTGTATGTCCCCATTAAACTTTTCACAAAAATGTGAAATTAGTTCTTAAAATTAATTTAAGCCCTTAATTTGAATGATAAAGAGTAGCTGAACCCAGCCATCCTGACTGCATCCTAATTTGTGTACCTGTTTGCTTTAAAAAGTACTTTATATACCTCATTAGTGCTGGAAAAATGTAACTCTGAGTACATAGGTAGACAGTACTGAAATGCCACCACATTTAAGTATGTTAGCAGCAAGTTAAATCTATTGCATTTAAGTTCTGTTTAGATCTTTAAAAACTGCAATAGCTGTGTTGTAACTGGTCCAATAAAGAGTACTCTTCAAATACCTGAATGATGTGGAGGTTTTTAACAGAGAAAAAAAAAGTGTGAAATGTTAGAAATTGCATGCACCAGACTTATTTAAGTAAGTAACTATAACATTCATACTATATATTATATAGGACATATAGAATAAGTGCATAGTGTATTGTATATCATTTGGAACACAACTAAAAATATTGTATTACCTTTGAGTGGCTCCAGGTACATTTCGCCATCAGGACTTATAAATGATGTTCCATCGTCTCCATCCTTTCTGGGATCATTATCATGCCAGGCACTGCCCCCTATGGTCATGGAGTTGAGAAACAGTAAGAAAATGAAATAAAATAAAAAATGAAGATACAGTATATAATATGAACAAGGCTAAAATTCGGTCTAACCTCTGTATCCTCCACCTCCTCCACCAGCCGTGCAGGCCCCTCCACCGCCTCCAAAACCTCCTCGAGTTTTCCAGCCCTTGACTTGACAGGGCTCTCCACCCTGACCTCCCAGAATGATTGGTCTACCGCCTTGAGGAACCGGGGCAGTGTCATTCCAGCCTCCACCACCGCCTGAAATCCACAGAGCCACACAGGTCATGAAAACCAAATTAAAAAGACACATGTGCCCTATTTCAGTTTCTCTGCATGGCTTATTAATTTCACAACAGGTGACAATATCACGTTTTTATTTATATCCATCCTCCAACAGATCTATGAATGCAGAGTGGCACAGCAATTTCTCCAGAGAAAAGAGTCTCCTATAAACATCCCTGTTCCTCTAAAGCAGGTCAGTGCTGTTGCCTAGCATGAACATGTTCACATAAAAATGTGGCAAATTATTTCAGACGTCAAAGCGGTCCCATTTTGCTAACTCTCTAATGGTTTCTTAGCAGCACATTCTTTGCTGAGGACAGAGTGTGTGTGTTTGTGTGTGTGTGTGTGTGTGTGTGAGAGAGAGAGAGAGAGAGAGAGAGAGAGATACCAGTTTGAATACAGAATATTTTTAGAGACAAAAGGGAAAGAAAGATTGGAAAGTTTCATTGTTAACAATTGGTAATTTCTAGATGACTGCTAGGGTGTTCTGTTTTTATTTATATATATATATAATTTATTTTTATTTTTTTTTAATTTATTTTTTTTAGGTGGTTACCAGGGTGCTCAATTAGGTTGCTATGTAATTGTGTCCATAATCCTTATGAAAAATTATGGAAACATATAGAATATAATTAGGAATTACGGTTTTGTGTAGGAAATAGAGCACAATGGGGAAGCTGGTCTTTGAAAAGAGTGCCACTGATAGAAGCCATACTGAGTGCTCGGCATGACACAACTAGAACACCCACAATGCAATAGCATGCAGAAACTTGATGCACAGACTCACATGTGCCTTCAGTTCAATATAGCTCACTATTATTACTGTACATGCATATAGAATATCCGAGATCCAATATTATAATCCTACTTTGCTGCCTCTGTCTTATTCAGGCACTGATACAAGGAATTTGAAGGCACCACCTCAAAAATCATATTCAATCTCATACTGTATAAAGGACTATTTTGAAGCCTAGCAGAAAATATAATTATTACACCCATGTCCGGAAAGAAAAAAGACTAGGGGAGCAGCATTTTTTTTTTTTTTTTTCATATCAATCAAACTTGATATTCTGGTAAACAAAAGCATAGTTCCAACTATCCACATAAAGCAAATAAATAACAATCTCTGCCCTGTATGCAATATGTCCTGCTTCACTGCTATTGTGAGCTGCTGTCTGCCAGAAGGAGTAATACACACTAGTTCAGCAATGCTAACATTTGTCTAATTGATTTATAATGCAGTCAATGTTTGGGGTTCTACCTGCAGCTCCTGATTTTCCATTACGGCCGGGAATGCTGGGATCCCTGTCCATCACTTCCTCTGGGGTTTCTGATTGGCTGCTGTAGCCACGGCCTCCACCTCCAGCAGCAATGAGTAGTGGAATGTGGACTCCATTTACCACCTGTAACCAATGGAAACAGGACGTGTAAGACTATAATTTAACAGTGTAAATCTTCCCATTGTCACTAAAATGTGAGGTGCCATGATGCTAATGCGGTGTCACCAGGGTATTGCTATTCTAAGATGTTAAGCATGCTACTATGTGGATCTGCTTAGGGCCCAGCCCCAATCTGTATATTAAAATATTCAAATTGAATCTGGTTTGCATGCTCTACATAGTTAGTTAACAATGTTCTTCAGATAAAGCAGAATTCCAATAGAATTTGATGTTAACGTGACTAAGCTAACACCCAATACTATTTTACACATAAACATGACACGAGATGACACTTGAATATTGCCTGTGAATATTACAGTGAATTGTAATTAGATTTATTGATATCAGTATTGAATTAACTATATGTATAGGCAATTGTTGCATACAACTCTCCCTGCCATTGATTGATTGATTGATTTGAGGTCATTAATTGTGGTGCATTTATGCACCAACATGTAACACTTAAAGTAAGACATTTTTAAAGAAACTGAAAAAACTGAGGCATAATTCACCCAGGAATTAACATTTTGTCATCGTCACCACTCTCAACTTCCTCCAAACATTGGAAATATCCAATTTAAAATGCATTTTCTGTAGTGTCACCTTGAAGACGTAGGTGCCTCCTCCTCCTCCACCACCTCCCCCCTTAAGCTGGGTCTTGTTGATTGATGGTCCTTGCTGTTCCTTGCAGATCTGCTCCATAGTAGGCACCATCTATGAAAAAATAAATAAATAATAATAATTTATGCAATCCTTTCATGTTTTACTAGATGCAAATCATACCCTTTTGATATTTTTTTTAAACAATAGCACAGGGCTGTGTTGGTAGAAAGGATTACCCACATTTGGGCAAGCATTCTCTCCTTCCTGTCCCACTAGAATATACAGCAGCTCATCCTTCTGTAACAGGAAGTCTCCGGTGATGTACACCCCATGTGACTTGTGGACTGCCTGGACACTGCGTCCACCCGCTGCTCCATACGCTGTGATCCTAAACCCCAAGACAAATAAGTAAGCAGTCATTTAGCAGCTGCTTTCATCCAGAATGACTTATAGTGCACTTATTACAGGGACAATTCTCTGTTATTGACCAGGGGTTAAGTGCTTTGCTCAAGGGCACAATGGCAATGGTTCTTCACACACTTCTTATGGGGATCAAACTGCCAGTCTTCTAATTACAATCGTTTAGTAACTACACCACCACTGAACGAGGAATGGCATGAATCCCCTGTACCTAAAGCTAGCCAGTTTCCCTGCAGTTTTCTTTCCTACAGAAGCATTCTGACTGGCATGAAACCTCATAACTCTACATATACAGTAAACATCTCCACTAATGCAGTTCCAGTTGATTTTGATATTAGCATGTCACTAAGAAAACAACATATTACACAATGCATACATATTGTGTGAAAAAGTCCATTTTAATTCATATACTTTCCAGAAAATAGGTCACACATGACTGAAAAAACAAACACAGATGTTGCACCATTTCGATGTCGAAAAATTCAACCTTCTTCCTGTATAGGCTGTCATTCTACACAACAACTGTCAATCAGCTATCGCGGATGCATTGTTTGAGCTGAACTGATTTTCATTTCTCTCCAACAGAAGCTACTTGCAATGCCGTCTCAGTATTTGGTCAAATGAGGTGTTCCAGCAGACAGCATAATATTACCTTCTGAAACCGTATTTGCATCAGGAGCATGTCTTGAAATGTCATCCAGGTAGACAGCTAACTTTGAACAGAGCTGGGAAAAAAAAAAAATCTGTTTTCTTTACAGACTTTGCTAAGTGAATGTCATTATCAGTCTGGGTGCTACTGAAGCAATGCAGCTGATGAAATGTGTTTTCCCATTTCTCCTGCTCCACGGACAACAATTACCTGAACGACCTGACGGGCTTGATAACAGGCAGCAATTGTGCAGAAGAAGAATGTTTACCCATTTCATGGTCGAAAAAGTAACTGCTAAATTCCTACGGGCTGAACAGTATGGCATTGGGGTTGTGGTGGTCAGGACATTATGTGTGTGTGTACCTGTATTTCCTCGTCTCTGGGATCCGCCACATCTGGATGCCCTTGAACGGTCCCTTAGTGCCGACAGTGACATTGACATTGGTGTTGCGGTATGAGTTACTGCACTGAGTCGGCGTTGGACCGTCTTGTCCTGTTGCTCCACAGGTGTGGAATATCCACTTGACAGCTGAAAACACACACAAATGTCCACAAATACAGTGAATGCACTATTAGCTTTCTAAAATAAGGATTCTTCTTGTTCAGAGAAATAGAGAGAGAGAAAAAAGCACTATAACTCGGTGTAGAACTTATACAAAACAAGGCTGTACTCTTTCAGATGGCAAACAAAAGAGATGCTATGCGATGTGTTTTGGCTGGCTGGGCTGTCAAAAAGCCACAGACAATTTATGATTTTTCCCTTCTTAGCTGGAAACCTGTAGAATGTCTTTCACACACCTGAAAATAGCACCACATGAAGAGTTCATTCATTGCTAAATGTCAAATGCTCTTTTTCATGAGAGGAATGAGGTTCTGATTGAGTTTACTTCACTTCTGATAAGATGTATTCCAGGCTTACATCCAATGGATTCTTAAGGTTAAAATGTATTACAGGTATGTTGCACCACATTTCATTTTTTTTTTTTTCTGAAATCTTTATCAGCTCAGAAGACTGGAGGCTGATCTACGTCATCTTCATGCGCTATGTATTATCTTTGCTTGCAGTGTCCTATAACAGTAGCATTTGCTTTATACCCTAGTGAAAAAGGAGTACACTTAAGCATACTTCTGAAAAGAGTACTTATTATAGAAAAAAAATAAAAAAATAAATAAATAATAATAATAGATATTTGGATAACAAAACCATTAAAAAAAATTACGGAAGTGATATAAAATGAATCCATATGAATCAATAAATTTAAGTGCAAACTGAATATTGTGATTTTTGTGATTTTTAAAATTGTATTATTATTATTTATTTACATTTTTTTAGACAATTTGTTACGTGATAACACATTTCATAGACAAAACTGTATGGGAGTGGAAAGTTATATTATTTATCTTCTGACAACGTGCAAATTAAAATGTATATAATGACCAACGCAATTTACTAGGAACAGTTCAAATTAGCGTAGGGTCATAGACGATGCTAATCAGGTGCTGGTGATCTAACAACACGGGCGCAAAATAGGCTAAGACCCATAAATCACATTGCATGATTCATTTTAATACTCTCCTCTCTGAAATGTCAGGTCTGAAAGGGAAACATCTACAAATGAATTTGGAGTAGGCCACAAAAATCACACTTTTTCCATCGCATTTTTTTTTTTTTTTTTTACTCTGGTAAATCCTGAAAAAAAAAAAAAAAAAAAGAGTGGGAGTTTTTGCAAGTGCATTTTATAACATCAGTGTATGTCATCTTCAAGTTAAGTTTTAAAAAATATAAACTTTTAAGATTTGAAGTATACACTCGAAGTGCTCATTCAGTAAACTTCTTTGCTATTTCTCTTTCACAAGGGTAGATTGGGGGCTGGAACCAATCCAATGGCAATCAATCCAGTTTTGCAATGAATCACCTGGACAAAGTGAGACCAATGCGAGACATACAAAGTCTCTTAGTTGTATAAATATCCCCTATTTTCATGCAGTGATGTTGTTCTAGTTAAGTCTGCAAATGAAACGTCCAAATAAAAGTTTACTTCCTTGCCAGCAACCTACAGAGATCTGTAATTAGATCTGAAGATAGAGGAAGGTTTGAGTTGTAAGAGAGGTTTGCGCCTGACAAATATCACCAATTATGGTCTTATACAGCTTCCTTTTATTAGAGTTCTTGAAGGTTTGATTGGTGGAAATGGCTGAGTCATCGGAAGCTGAGCTGCGGCGCTCAGTGCATCATGAGGTTAGCGGCCCGTCTCTCTTTTCTCATCAGAAGAAGCAATCACGCAGACAAAGTCAGAGGAAGTAATCAAGGAGACAAAGGCCGAGGGAGCTGAACTGACAGAAGAACATGCTCCCTCTCTCCACAGGGCTGAAGATTTGAGTCAGCGTAAGGCATACTCCCCATTCAACTGGGCTTTACTTGCCAAAATGAGATGCCATGGTGGCAAAGGGAGAAATCGATATTGGAGGATGAACGGGGAGAGGGCAAGAACGGTAAAGAGAAGGTAAAATTAGAGATAGCAAGAGGGTGAACGAAGGCATGACGGTATTATCTGTCTTGAGCAGTTGTGGTTTTGAACAACTCAGAAATTATAGGTTAAAACTAGACATAGGTGGCATGACCAAGATGTATTATGATATACTTCTTTTTGATGGAAAGCCAACTGAAAAAAAATGGTGTGTATAGAATAAATGGAATGCAGTAATGCAGAATCCAGTAAATTATACTTATTATTTCTAACTTGTTTGAATTAACTTAATGTAAAACATTTATAAAAATACAACTAAATATGTAACACTATGTGACTGAATGAATATGCACTAATTTAAACATAGGGATGACTGCTCATTGGTTCTGTACGAATTGTACACAGCTAACAATGCTCCCTTTTTAACAGGTTATTGTCTTGACTTGAATGCATTATGATCAGTTTCTTTTATTTTCTTTCCATTGCTACATTTATTACAGCATAACAGCACTGCAAATTTGCCACCTATTTATACTTTTCAACAGTTGTATGGTGTGTATTATCACCAACTCTTGCTGAGAATCAAAAGCTTTACAGATTACATTATTTTAATGTTTATAAAATAAAACAGTCTCTTATGGTCTTAAACAACAGTCATTAAATAATATTATTATTATTATTATTATTATTATTATTATTATTATTATTATTATTATTATTATTAATAATAATAATAATAATATTTAAATCAGCATAATAATAATAATAATAATAATAATAATAATAATAATAATAATAATAATAATAATAATAATAATAATAATAATAATAATAACAAAAAATACATAAATAAATAACATGACTCGTGCTGAAGCCAAATCTTCCAAATAACATGATATGATATAATATGATAATAGTATGCTGGATGCACTGTATATATATATATATATATATATATATATATATATATATATATATATATATATATATATATATTAGATAACAGAACTTTTGAAAACATATGAAACATAAAACTTTTTCTTAAATAATATATAATAATAATACTGTTGCAACCACAATTAATAATTCCAAGCAAATTGCAAGCTTTCAAAAATATAATAATAATAATAATAATAATAATAATAATAATAATAATAATAATAATAATAATAATAATAATAATATAAAAATGGTAGAAAATAAATTAAATTATCATCAATTGGCATGAAATGTATCCTAAATTGTAATGACTCATATACTCCCCCTCACCACCACATGCAATCGTTTACAGAGCTACAAAGTGAAAAAAAAAAGGATGAGTTCAAACAATCATTTTCATAGAACACCCTGAATTGTCCTCCTTTTGCCTATTCAGACACTGAAGAGAAGAGTAGGATGTTGTTTTTGACCATTCACAGCTGAACTACACCAGAGAATGACTCGTGTGAGTGAGACTTGCTAATGAGTCTTGATGAATAGCAGATTAGCTGCTCGTTCAGATTTATTAAGGCTGAAATGGCGTGGGAGTCATTTCACAAACACTCAAGCTCACCATATTGATAAATGGCTATGCTCCAATGAGCATGAACTTAAGAGGAACACCTGTATATGCTATGAGCAAGCAGATCGGTCTTCCCAATGCTGATGACATTTGGTAGGACATTTTCAAAGGTCATGTGCTAGACGGCTGATTTTACAAACGCTTTTTGCATGTTCAGTAGACAATCATGCTAATGTGAAGCAATGTTTTACAATACAGGCTTTATGAGCAATCCTGATCATTTGAAAACATAAATATGAAATTTTGACTCTGATATAATATTTTAACAGAGTATGCTTTAGAACCAAATCACCCCAAATCTGATGTCACCCTGACTCAGATGTGCACCAAAAGCTGAAGAATGGAAGCACCCTTAGATGTTATAACCGGTCTTTCAGCAGTGTTTGTATTTTGGAAGATGGTGCAGCAATAGTCCAGTAGATGGCAAACTTTCTTTTCTCTGCAGTGCACTTCCATGACAGAGAGAGAGAGACCGTCTCTGAGCCTCTGTTCATAAGCATTCATCTTCTATATCCATTAGAAGTCCAACATATCTGGTGTACTCAAGCATTTCAACAATTTCAGTGTGCTCAGAAGGAATTACGTGGTCTGGACTTTGAATTAGCTGCTCTGATGTTTGCAGCGCATAACTCATAAGTTGCTGTGAAAACAAAGAATCCAGAGTCTTTTTAAAACACGGTGCTACCATTGTTGGAATTGGGAGTGTTGTTTAGATCTGGCATCTGCTTTATCAAAATATGTATTCTGCATTATTTGACAAACTAACTTGTGTGTTTCAATTAGGATTGTCCAAAGAACAATTAGTTGACACCTATTTGGACACATTTCTAACTTTTTATTTTGCTTTGTATGTAGATAGATCGATTACACCTACAATTCCTGCTGGCCTGAGACTCAAACTCACTCACAACCTTTGGATTACAAGTCCGACTCTCAAACCATTAGGCCATGACCTCCCCCAACTTAGAGAAATGAACTAGCTAGTCACAACTTTTCCCAAAAATGTTTTAGCAAGGTCGCTTTTAAACCCCACCGCAATATAATTGTCGTTAATGACATCGCATGCAAGTGGTGCAGTGATAACTTTTGCTAATTAATCAACTCGTGAATGCTATTTAAATGTAAAATTATTGTAGTGCATTTACACCCCCCCCCAAAAGCTTTTTTTTCACATAATCACATAACATGCAGTATGTAATTGGTGTTCACTTTGCTCTTGTATGCTGTTCAATTTTCCACAATGAAATTTTATGTTAATGAGAGTGATACATCTTGACTTACTGGGTTGGGTTTGCATAAGGGACTAGCTTAAAACAAACCATTGAACAATGACTGAAACTGTGTTTGTTTTAGTGCTCATGCACTCTATAGTTTAAATACAATAACATGAATAACTGTGGTCTGCACACAACTTTAGACTTGTTATCACATTGGGGCAAATTTCCGTCAGAACAAGCCAGATAAAAGTTAGAAACAACTCTAAAAAGACAAACAGCTCAAGCACATGAAAGTAGCAAAAACTCACATTCTGTAGAAGCTCCAGGCTCTTCATAGAGTGCTGTAGTGGTCTTGATGCTCGCATAGCTTGGTGTGAACGGCACTTGCGTGGAGCTTATGGGAGCCACTGGAGGAAATTCTCCGTTGGCTGAAGATGAGAGAAAAGACAGAATGCATTTTTTTTTTTTTTTGTGGTCCAACACTACTCTGCAGCCAGAGAAAATGTTGCATGTATTGTTAAAACACAGTTTCTGTAAGCCTATAGATAATAGCTGTATTTTGGCTCAATGAAAAAAAAAAACGTTTAGATAATATATTTCATTAACAATAGCCTTTCTCTAAAGCTGGTAATGATATCCACATCTTTGTCTTGAGAATTGTTTAATATACGAGACATGCACCGAAAAAAAAAAAAAAAAAAATGTTCAACTGTTTGCATATCTTTCAAATGTTAATCATATGCTAATAAGGTTGCTTGCTGATGATGTCGGAGTCTTAAATGGGTGAACACTTGACCTCAGAATCTTGATATGCATTACTCAACAGGGAAAATTCCATGTCACTTAGTCACTACTTAAAAATTCAGATCACAAATGGATAATAATTGTATATAAAATAAAACGTAACCTTTAGTTATAATTGCTAATACATCAAGCGTTTATGGCTATCTGTCATTTTTACTTTCATTGGCAAAAGCTGTTACTGGGGTCATGTAACATGTAAGCCAGATGTCTTTGCGTTTCATGAGGATTTTTCTGCTTCTTTCTCTCTTTGACTGGATTTGACATTTCCATCACCTTCCCCTCATGCGATTTTCATGGGGTAATATTTTATGGACCTCTCTAAGCAGGTATAGTAACTATATTAAGCACTTGGGATAAAACTTATTATCTATATAATTTTACACCAATTGAATTTCCAATTATTTATTCTGATTTTCTGATATGTTACAAGGTAGATCGTGTTGACTGCATAACATTGGCAAACCAAATTCCAAAAGATATGTTTTATTGGAGGCACAAGGTCAGATAACCAGAACCCCCCCCCCCCCCCCAAAAAAAAAAAAAAAAGAGGAAAAAAAATGTTTTATAAGCACAATAACAGAGATTCCATTATTGTCATGGGTTAGGGTGGTTTCAAAAGAATCTTCAGAACCTCATTGGGATAAAATCTTTAAATATTTAAGCATTAGTTTTTAAAACGTTTCTTGACAGCTTTAGTTTAAATATGAAGCAAGCTATTCTTGTAATCTTGGACATAAAACACAGACACCGCCCACCAATAGTGTCAAGAGTTTAGTTCATATTTCTTAATTACTATGACACGCCACATGATCTTCTGCATTGTTCCTATTGTCAAATCCCTGTGAAGACAAATCTTCCCATTCCCCCAAACGTAGCTGCTCAGACAATACTGGTACTCTGTGAAAAATGCTACCTCTCATCTCCATCCCTTAATCATCGCTATTCATCTACTCCAACAAAACTCCCGCGCCACTCTGACTGGAGTTGGCATCATTCATCACAATCTAGACTGCCTGTTGCAAGCACATTCCCATGATGCACCCTGTCACAGGGTTATTATCTGGCGACCCATTTCAGGAATCAATAAGGAAGTTGATCTGTTAAAAAAAGACCTTGCTAGTACTGGGTTGGTACCCCTTTTGCCTCGAGAACTGCCTTAATTCTTCATAGCATAGATTCAACAAGTTTATGAAAACATTCCTCAGAGATTTTATTCCACATTGACCTGACAGCATCATGAAGTTTCTGTTGCATTCAAAAGTATCAGTTTTCAAATCTTGCAGCATGTATAATTGTTTGAATTCATAACATACTATTCCCCAAGAATTTATGCTAAAATTGGTCTTTATTAGTCGGAACTGTGGACCTGCAAATCATGCTTTGTGTGAAAAGGAATAAAAGTTGTCGGAATTTTACCGCCTCTAGTGTTCATTTCAAAACTGCAGAGATTTGTATGTATAGGTGTATTTCGTAGAGATGTATGTAGAGGTTAGACATGGGCTGTATGAGATTCTGACGGTATGATAACTTTAAGCAGAAATATCACGGTTTCACGGTATCACGGTATTACGGTTACAGCTCTTTAAATGTAAAATATATTAAAAAAAATATATAATAATAATAAAAATTCCCACTGGACACAATATATTTTGTTTTTGAGCAACATTCAGAATATTAGAAACAGTAGAATTAGTTTTTTTTTTTCCTTTTGATTTGTTTCCTAAAAATACTGACATGTTTATTTAACATAAATCTGTAATTACAGGCATTTAATTTTAACATTTTTAGTTATGTGATTCATATACATGATTTATATCATTTAGATATATAATAATAATCATACACATAATTTGATTTAATAATAATGCAATTTGAAGCAAAAACAGTATGTTCGGACAAGCTTTGTGAAATTATACCAAGCAAACTTTTCAGAAATTAGTCAGCTTCCCTCAGAAACACATTCATATAAATCCCCAAATCAATATTGAGGATTTTCTTCCAATAGTTTGTGCATCATGAACAGTGAGTGATCTGCCTGCTACAGTATTTTTCTCTGCGCGTCCATCTTCGTTCTCTGGCCTGTGTTAATGGGCGTTAATAGCCTTTCATATTTTTTTTTTTAATATAAATTACAATTTGGAAAATGATTTCATTGCAAACAGTTTGTGTAAGTCAAGAACAGAGAGTTGCCATAAGGCAAAAAATGGATGGTTGCCAATAGCATAGATCCGCGCCACCGTCAACATTAACGTTATTGTAGACATTAAGAGGGCTCGCGCACAACCCGCACCAGCTCATCTGTCCGCACTCATCTGCGGTTTAGTAAACTTTTGAAAGCTGTGCGGATGCGTCTGCGTGCGAGACATAAAGGAATGCTGAATGTGAAGTGTACCTGGGCCTTTAGTTCAGCCATCCTACACACACGTGACTGACCGCTCGCTCGCACCAACAGGAGGAGGAGGGGTCAGTGTTACTCTCTACACTGCATTCAGCCTGAGGGATTCCTACTCTTTCAGTCTTAAGGAGACATGGAAAACAGCGCAGGAACGGTATAATGGAAAATATTAGCGGTTTTGAAACCGAGACATTTTCAAATCGCGGTATACCTTGAAACCAGTAATCGGCCCATGCCTAGTACATATTTCCAATGAGCCTTACAAAGGTGCTCTGTTGAATTGTGCTCTGGTGACTGTGGAGGCCATTTAAGTGTAGTGTACTCAATATAATGTTCAATAAACCAGTTTGAGAAGATTTGAGCTTTGTAACATGGTCCATTATCCTTCTTGAAATAGCCATTATTAGATGGGATTATTAAAGGGATGGATATATTCAGCAATAATATTCAGGTAGGCTGTGGCTATGGTATTAGTGTAAAAAAAAAAAAAAAAAATGTGTTGTACAATGCTAGGCTGTGCAATTATTTAAAATACAGTTTCAATTTTGGCTTCTGATTATGAAATTAAAGCCCAAACTCAACATGCAAATCATTAAAATCATTTAACTTGATTTTTGCCAAATGCGGCACTTGGTGTTGGTTATAACTCATCCGTTTAAATTGTATTAAGCCTTACATTAAGCATAATTAAGGGTGTGGCCACTTGAGTGACAGGTGGAGTGCTGCTGCTGTCACCACCATCGAGCCAGGTGGGCATGGTTTCTGCAACCAGTGATTATCCAGGAGTTATTTGATTATTTATAGTTTTTTTGAGCTTCAAAAATGCTCTTCAGAAACCTACGGGTGACATCTAAGACACTATGTCCATGTTTTTTATATAGTCTATGCTCTGGACTGAAGGATTTGTTTAACTTTAATAACAAACAAAGCAAGTTTAATGCTTACAGTAAATACTATGATGTTTTATTTTACATTTTTGATTATTCAATTTCTGTAGTATGCTGTTACTGTTATGCTAAATACTCTAGACTTGCATAAAAGCATTTTTGGCCACAGAACTATCACTCACTGCATATTTTCTCTTTTTCGTACCATTCTCTGTAAACTCCAGAGATGGTTGCACATGGAAATCCCAACAGATCAACAGTTTCTAAAATACTCTAACACCTATGCCTCATTCAGTCACTGAAATAACCACCCCTCCATTTTGATGCTTGGTTTGAACTTGACTGTATGCCTAAATGCATCAAGTTGTTGCCAAATGATTGGCTGATTAGAAGTTACATCATGTTTCATTATTACTTTTTATTAAATAAACTTTTCCAGATGCCAAAGTGCTATACTTGGCAGACAGCAATCCTATAAAGAAACTGAACCACTTGCAGTGCAGTTCATTGATTTTTGTTGATCATAACATCATTCTTTTGTTTTGCAATGCGCATTTGCAGTCTAGACACTGTGTCATATCCAATGTGCCTATCTTAAGGAAAGGCAAGGTTTTTCAATTGGATTTGGCAATGCATAAATGAAATAAATAGAATAATGCACGCTTCTTGCCTGATTTCTACTGAAGCATGTAAATGTAAATTAAAAAAATGACATTCTATATTTTACTTCCAAAATGACACTATACTCTACTTATAATGCATTGCCTATAACATTGTGATTTAACCACTAGGTCATGGCCCTGACCATTCAAGCATTTTTAATTTCACTATGGATGACATGTTATGGATGGTTTACAGCAGCAGCAAACACTGCAGTAGACAACTCTGGCTGGTGGTCAAAGACAAGATTTCTTGAATTATGGAAGAATGTAATCCTTTGCTCCAGGCAGAACTGTCACTCAGCATTTTTTTTCTTCTTTTTTTAATCTGCCAGGACAATCAGAGAACAGCTTAGTCATCACTCTTCAAATACTTCAATATGTCTCCATATCCAGTTGGCCAGTTGTGATGCTCACATGGTAGGTCGACGATAATCCAAATCCTAATGCCTAGAATAATATATATATATATATATATATATATATATATATATATATATATATATATATATATATAATAGATTCCTTTATCATTTGAAAGTGTCTTAATTATTATTATTATTTCTGTACTTGAGAAACATATAAATAATAAAACTGTCTGCAAGATTTGCTGCTGTCTCTTTTTTGCTGCTTCTCCACCATTTTTAAATACTGTGTTTTTCAAATTGATGTAACTTTTATTGATAATGACAGTAGAGAATGGACATAAAATAATGAGGGCAAACAGGGTTCATACAGTTAAGAAATGACGCAAGTCAGCCTCAAACTTGTGTTCCTCACATCAGAACCAATGCTCAATATGTTAAGGCTGTGCTAGGGCACAGCTCCGTTTTGTGTTAGTATTCTAATCACACATATACCCTGAAGGTCTGAATGAATTCATATGAAGCTGGAAGTCAGAGCGGTTTCCTGCCCACTGTCAGTTTCTCTTAAGGGGGATGTCATATGAGGACTTTTAAATGCATGCTTTGTAGTCTATATAACAGTACTTATTGGAGAGCTGCAGGGAGAACGATAAATCAAATATGTGCAAACTTGTAAAATTCTCTTGACACGATAGTAGGCAATAGTACATGGAAATTGCACCTACATATATTTAAGCTTGAAAAATTAAGCTACACTTTGAAAATATATGGATTTCTTTGCATCGTATGACAAAATATCAGTAACAACAAAGTGTCATCTGTAATTATTAATGTATGAAGTCAGTTCCCTTCATGTTCACTCTACCAAGTCAAAGCAATTATAAGTTATTTATCTAATTAAGTTAAGAAGTCTGACGGTCCTTAATGCAGTCTGCTAGCTGTCACATCATCAGTTCACAGCAGATGCTGATTGGTCTCTGTTACGTCAATTGCCGCTGAGCTTGCTGTCTAATTTAAGGTGTTTGGTTCTTTTTGCTGTAAGCAAGACTTGCAGAAACCCCCCACTTCCCCAGCTCCACTTGTACATATCTGCTATGGGTCATTTTAAGTAGGCTACCTGTATGGCAGCACTATGTCTTACATGTTTACAGCTGTGAATGTCTTGGCTGCTATATGCAGCAAATAATAATAATAATAATAATAATAATAATAATAATAATAATAATAATAATAATTGACACCTTTCCTTCAACTATGTTTCCTATGTTTTTTTTTTTTTTTCTTTCTTATTTCTTTCTTTCTTAATTCAGAACAATTATCACTGGACAACATAATGACTCAATCTAGCTGGCAGATACAGTACATTCATAATACTTTATTCTCTTTCTTTCTTTCTTTCTGTATATATATATATATATATATATATATATATATATATATATATATATAGTAATGGCTAATTGAGTCAAACTATAAGTCTGAACTTTTCACAGACAATAGGTTAGACTGAAGCTTTGCATGGTTCATGAAATCGTTACATGAATGTTTAAGATTGGGACAAAATCAAGATTAATATATTAATATTATATGGACCTTAAATGTCAATTGATTTATTTATTTATTTATTGAGATCTATCTATAATCTATAATTTAGACCCAAACAATGTATTTTTGGCAATTGCTTCAAATATATATGTGCAACGTTAGACCAGGGTAACATATAAGCTAGCTGAACTTAACTTTGGACATTCTTTAACTCAGTTTGTCTACAATTCAGTATTCCAATATCTCCATCCAAATGGCATCTCTGGCCCACATAATCCCTGTGAGATACACTGGAGTGTTCCACTTATGCTGCTGAGAAAGCACAGTATTCCATGTCGCTCGTTAGGCAAACACCAAACCATCGCTGAGCAGCTGGCATTGTCATAAAAGCAGCGCTGGATGATTTTACGAGGTTTTGGGCACCACAGGTAGTGCTGTCGAATGCCAGTGTCTGGGCATAAAATCCTAAAAAACCTAGTATGACTCTCCTTACAGCTTTTTTTTATTTTATTTTACTGTTCCATCAGAGGCTGCCACTCTGGGTAGGCTATGCAAATGTTCTCATTGATATGACTCCCTGTTCCGAAAAAGGAAACTAATAAAAACAGGATAAGAGAGTCCGCTGCCATGCCAAAGCCAGGAAATAGAGGTAAACACCCACACAGTGAATCCACTGCCATCTGTTTCAATTGGAGAACAGTGAGATGAAGTTGTGGCCCTTACAGGAAACACAAACAACAATAGAATTAATGAACGTATGTATCACCACACGACAGAGGCCACGCCCACAGCAAAATATTTTCATGCAATTTTTCACTATAGAATGTTACCACAACCTCATCACAGGGGTAGTCCTACTAGAGCCATCTGTGGTTAAGAGCCTTGCACCATGAAACAATGTTGATAGATCACAGCTTGTGATTTGTGGGGATAAAAGCATCCTTCTGGTTACCAGCTCTGAACTTTAACCACTGAACCGGGGCTTTTCAGCTCCAGTCCTCCAGGCTTCAAGGCCACTTTCCTCCAGATTTTACTTTCAACATTCAAACATGTTGAGAACTTCTGCATCATTTACTGAATTTCAATGCATTAGCATGATGTTTTAGATATTTTATGGCAGTAGTTGCATTAAATTGCAGTACCACTTGTAGTAGTTTTGTAACTTTTATTTCTATTTTGTTTGTTTTCCTAGCTTCAGTTTCTTTTTATTGATGTTATTAATATCTAGTGCCAGAGATAGATAGATAGATAGATAGATAGATAGATAGATAGATAGATATAATATATATATATATTTTTTTTACTAAAATTTAGCTTTATTAATCAAAACTCTGTAAATTTATCTGAAAATGAATAAAATGTGTCTGAGTTTTACTGCCTCTAGTGTTCATTTATTTTGGAAACTGCAGAGATGATTACTTATCGGTAAATATTTCATCTCGCGAAAAAGTGCGTTTTTGCCATGAGACCAGGTATTTATTTTTACAACAATACTAATTTCTACACAAAAATTAACATCTACCAAGTGAATGAATGAATAATGAATGTTGTGATAATATTAAAATGTATTACTTGACAATAGCTGTTGTGTTAACTAAAGCTAACATAAACAATCGTATGGTAAAGTGTTCCCAAAATCACTGTTATTCTTTAGTTTGGTATCTTTGCCATTCCGAGCACAGTTTTCGACGCTGAGATTAGATTTCTCCTGTAACTCTGAAGGAGGCTGATGTCAGATTACTACAGCATTTTGTTTTTCTCTCTGGAGAAAACTCTAGATTCATCAATTCCTATCTCATTTCTGTCTAGAAGGAACAACTGATCTTGTGTGCTTTTTCTATCCTAAGGGCCTTGTCCCCATACTTTGTAGCTTGTAACAAATTTTAAACAATTACATTTTAAACAAATCAGTCATGTCAACGATACACAATGCTCACCCTTGGAAACAATGCTGGATGCTAAGACCGCAAACCCTAGTGTGATGATGTATAGCTATAATATTTCATTTAAGCAGGGAATGAGGGCATAATGTATAACTCTACCCATTCCGAAGTGTCATCGGAAAGGGAAATGGCAGAGAGGATGGGATAAATGGCAGCCGCAGTGCTGCCGCGTCGAATCGATGTGTGGCAGAAAATGGCGTCAGATACAAATTGCTGGGCAAATATTTCACGGAGCAAGTGAGCCATTCAACATCAGTGGCACTCTCTCATGCCAACGGAGAGAAATTAGGACGGTTTGTGAAGCTCTCAGATTTTATAAAGATATATATCTCATCGTGTCTAATGATGCTTTAAAATCATCACACTGTGAGAAGCCATCAATAGAGTATATTCCCTGCACATGTTATTTATGTATGTTCAGGTTAAGCTGTCTGCTTGGCTGTGTATTAGTTGTCTTTAATGAAAGGATACATAATTTAAAAGCTAAAACAAACTGGGATTATAAATTAATGTGTTTTAAACAGCATAGCAAACAACTGTAAAGCCCTCTAAACTCCTTCTGGGAAGTAAACCACTTTTTTCCTCGCACTGTTGCCAGGGTCTAGAAGGGCAAATGTATGATGGAGTCAGTGCCAAGTTGATTCGATCTGCCAAACGCTGAAGCAAGTGCATTGGTTCTTTCAAAGAAAAAAGCAAGATACCATACGGCTCACAAATAAATAATCTTATCCTGTTTAATCCTAGAGTTTTGAATTAATGATTCCCATTCCTGTTTTCTTCCCAGTTGTGCAATATCCTGTGCTGATCTCCTTCAAATCCCTCTAAAGGGCCCCCTCAGATTGCACACAGTTTCGTGCAAAATCAAAATGTGGAACTCAAGAGGATGCTTTTCTTGTCAATGTCTTCTTAAGACTGGCTTAAACGTCTCGTCATTTTTGTGTCATCACTGACCTGACATTTCACTGAATGTGTCAGAGTCGTTGTTTGAAGAGTTGATTCTAGCCTTAGCAGAGAGTGATTGTTATGAAACATTTGGAAAGACCTGTATATATAAACCTTAAACATTGCAATCTGTTTCATTTTCATAATTCACCATTTCCAATTCATTTTCATTTAAATATGCATCTAAATGAAATCCAAACAAAACTTTGGCACATATGCCATTCCCAGCTGCCACATTTGTAACTGGAGCCATATGTTTAACATTTATTTAATATTAAGTCTCCTCCACTAGTTCATAAGATGAAAGGCCAAAAAATAAACACAAGATGTGAATATAGGTGAGATGTGAATCTGATTGATTGATCGGATTATTTCGACCCCACTCTTTTCAACCCATTTCCAGTTGAAACTTGGATGAGCTCAGTCAGATATTTGCCCCTGCAAATTATGATCATCAAATGTTTTCATTTTGTAATGGCAAACAAGGAAACATCTTTTTAGATTTCAATTTAAAAGAGTTAACAGCTCACAACAAATTAATTCTGTTAGTTCGCCAGCTCTAGCACCCTCATTCTGAACAAAAAGTTGATGTCATCCAGAAAAAGTCAACCATTCAATAAATACTCATGGTATGCCCACAGAGGATCAATTGCAGGCACCCTAAGCCCTGTAATCATAAAATAAAAAAATACAAAATGACTAATGCTAATTAAGTGTAGCTTTATAGCGTTCTCTTTAGGCAAAGTCAGTTCTCTGAAAAATGCCTTTGAGCTTGAATAGAGGGGGTGGTACCAGCCAGAAAAAAAAAAAAAAAAAAACAATTAGTGGATTGGTAACGCTAACATTAATTATTTCTTATTAAAATCGCTACTTTTCTCAGTTCAGGATAAAAATGGCAGATAATGAAAATAGTCAAGCTGCAATACTCACTTTCTAGGAAACATTCCATGCTCAGAGTGAAGTTATCCACAGCAAATGCAATTCCTGCACTAGAGGAAATATCAGCACTGAACTGCAGGTAGAACCTGAATGTTTGACAGAGAAAAACAGAGATAAAAAAGAAATGTGTGTGTGTGTGTGTGTGTGTGTGTGTGTATATATATATATATATATATATATATATATATATATATACATATATATATATATATATATATATATATATATATATATATATAATGTTACTTGTTAAAATAGCCTTCCTTTAAATGTTGTATGATGATAATAATAATAGTGATAATAATAATAAAAGGTGTTAAGTACTAAGCTAAGGTATATCATCTTTTTCATGCTACATTTAATTTGAATAAATCCCTGGGATTTAAAACCCCTTGCCCTCTATAAATTAATATCTTTCATAACAATAAATGGGTCAAAATTGGTTCTTTGGGTCATACAGCATGAAGCTTTGCAGAAGTGCTGACAAAATCTAAGAAAATAAAAATTAAATTAAATCTGGACGACAACAAGAAAAGAGGCCAGAAATGAATTTTAATCGCCCTCTGTGGACTGGAATTAGCAAGGCTCCGGATAACAAGAGCAGAGGTTGGAGCTTGGGGAATTGTGGGTGTTTTGGGAGGGTTAGATGAGATTCCAATCAAACATAGAGATGTAACAGCCTTCTATTTTCCTCTGCCCTCCTTACTCTTAAAAGTCAAGAGCAGTTGCTAATTGGAGAGAAAGTGTGGATGAATGGTGAGTCTTTTCATTGATTTTTTTTCTTTTTCTTTTTCTTCTGGGTAGAGTGGTATGTTGAGCATGGAATGTGCAGTGCCATGCCGGGCCGGGACCATAGGGACATGGCACCAGTGAAATTCATTAGTGTAGGATTTTAGAGCAAATGTGTGGGTTTGTGCAAAACCAATGGCAAATGAATACAGTTTGCACAATGCTGGGTGAAAACCTATTGCATATGCACCTAAAACTTGAATTTGCATTCATTCATTCTTGCAGTTGTTTACCTGATTATGCCATCATTAAGTTTCAAATGAAGTGCATATTCAGACCACATTCTGCATACATTTGATGGTTGTGACAAGACTTACAGATCCACCAAACCGAAGAGTGGTAAGGTAATGAGTTTCCACCCTTTCCCCATATTAGCTTCACTTGTTGAGTTCCAGAGACTCCTCTGACCCTCGGGACCTGTGCTGTTCTCTATAATCCAGAGCGACAGCATTCCATTTGAAGATCCACACACCCAGAACTTGACCTATAGAAAAGATCACAAAATTAGATTTAAACATTGATGCATGTGCCTTCATCCATTCCTGTCCAAATGTTGGCAGGCATTTCATGGATGATTATGCATAATCTATTCTCAGCTTCAAATGGACAACCCACAGTCCTTTCACTAATCGTTTAATGCATTTTTCACACAAAAAAGCCAAAAACTGGCTGAAAACCAGCAGTTACAATATGCAAAGTCATTTTGGTTTATTACAGAAAGTGCCTTATTCACAGAAGTTTTTGCCAGGAGCTTTGCCAGACACCTTTTGAGTGGCACAATTAACGTTTGTATACATTTGCTGCTAAGCATTTTTGCAGTAATTCATCAAATGATTGAGATGAATGTTTGAAACAGGCAGATATTCAGATGCGCAGTGCAGTCAAGCACACTTTAAGCCTTTAAAAGAGGATTCGGGTGCTTGGTTTGCAGTGGTGAAGTGAAACAGCATAGTCCCATCAAAGTACACCAGACATTGGTAGTCTGCTGGATTTTTCATGACCTTGCCCTCAAATTTGCATAATTCATTTAAGCTACCAGGTGCAAAAACAATGCAGACAGTTCATGCAAATTAATAAAGCAGGAGGTGAAATTTGAACAATTGTGCATTATATATCCATATGAACAAACATGTTCTTTTATATATATATATATATATATATATATATATGTTAAAGGAATAGTCATAGTTCAACTCAAGCTCAGTCAACAATACAGTGGTCTAAACTTGATGACCAAAAAAAAAAAAAAAAAAAAACTAAATAAATATATAAAATAAAATAAAATTGGGTTACACTTAGTTGTAAGGTATCCTTGTTATCGTATAATTCTACATTTAACTACTGAGTAAAATTAATTTACTACATGTACTCACTATATATGGTCAGGTTTAGGATTACGTTTTTGCTAAGGGTTACTTGCATGTAATTACGCACAATTTATTGTTATTATAATAGTAAATGCATGTAACGTGTAACAAGAACACCCAAAACTTATTTTGACTGTGGAGGTGGAGTGGAGGTTGTAATGCTTATATCACATCTGCTCTGAGGTTCATCTATTATGAGGGACCTTTATGTCAGGCGACTTGCAGTGGGGTTGTGAAAACGGCAGCTGTTGAAAGGAGCAAGGCTTCTCCTATTACAGAAGTCACGCTGAGAACTAGGCCTAGGGGGAGAGATCACAGTCGTAATCTACAGTCTTGGTTCGTGTCTGGATCTAGTCCAATATGCTGTCATGGCCCGCTGTGCCTCCACACAGCTCTGGGCACCGTTCATACAAGAGTAGGCCCTCACCTCACATCTATCAAGACTTGTCAAGACTTCTCATAAAGTCCAAACCAACAACTACTTCTCCACCTGTATTATCTTATGTGTTTCTATCTATCTACACTCCATAATCTTCCTGAAATTCTGTTTCCTTTTCTTATTTTCTTATTCTTTATCCCACTGTTTCTCTCTCTTCTACATCTCTGTCTGTTTGCGTACCCTCCATTCCCTCTGAAACTGGCTGTTTGAGTGTTTTTCTTCAGGACGTCTTTTGCAGTTGTGTAATTCACCCTTCCCAGCAGGCTGGCATGTGAGCCACAGACTGATGGGGTCAAGGTCTGTGAATTCTGAATCTAAAACGGAGACGGTCTTTCAAAAGCTTTCCATCTAGGCGAGAGCCAGTCATTTGTTCCATTCTTCAAAACGGACATTAACATTTCACATTTGGTTGCCAGATTTCCATGTAATTACATTCAAATGACATTGAAATGTGGGTACAACAATAACTTTCTGACACTGGGCTACATTCTGTCAGTAGCTATTACAGAAGCAACTCATTAAAGCTATTGTGCATCCTAAAAATGTCACATATAGCCTTAAACACTGAAAAACTACTAGGTCAAACCAAAACCAACATTTTGACTACAATTTGAGAGCTAGTATAATCACACTTGACATTTTATCAAAATACCCCCCCCCCCCAAAAAAATAAATAAAAATAAATAAATAAATAAATAAACAGGTAAATATGCTCATAATGGGCACGCTAATACGCATCTAGTTAATACTGATAATTGGGGTTATGCTTATGCACCTATACTGAAGTGCATAAGCATAATTCCATGCAAGCAACCCTAAGACAAACACTAATCCTAACCCTAAACATGTAGAAAGTAAAAGAAGTCAATTAATATTACTCAGTACTTAGCTCACATCTGTGCAAGGTAAGGTGGAAACATGACAACCAATAGCTGATTCAATGAATTTTAAAGAACTGGGTTCCCTACAAGGATATCATAATTTTTCATGGTCTTTGGGGGTTGAAACACTTATTATAAAATATATCACAAAGCAAGCTAACACACATGTCAATAGGTGACACATGTGGATATTCATCAACATACATGGAGCATACTCTCTTTCTCGTTATCTCTGGCCATTACCTCCTGCTGCATTATCCGAACAGGTATATAACCTTATCAGTATTCAGAGCATTTCTATAGGTGTAGCATTGATCGCTGCATGCATAGGGTAGAATACATTTGCAAATAAGGCTTGATGAAAACTTCATTTCCTCAGAGATCCAGAGGCACTGTGCATTATGGTCGCTTGTGGAATGCAGAAACGTTGTCTTCTTACCATGCAAGGGGCGTTCCGTAGTGGGTAGAAGAAAAGCGGGCTTCGCACCTGGGCTGATCCTCGCTGACCTTTGGGCTGACTGTCAATGGCCAACAAGGCCCCTGCAGACAGAGTGATGAAAAACAATTAATATGAAAAAAAAAAAATAAACAAAAAAAAAACCTTGAAACATCTCCCTGAATAAAGTCGAGAGATAAAAGCAGACTAAAACCAGTCAGAAGATTATTGTCAATCTTTAATAAAGATCATTTATTAACCATGTCTGCTGAAATTATTTAACTTTCTTTTTAATTTATCAAGGTTAGTACTCATCTTGTAGTCCAAACAACAAAAGTTCTGTTTTATTTAGAAAAAATAGTTCATCAAGCACAAGGTTAAGATGTTTAGGTGGAGGACCTGGGGATGGACAGCTGCTTCGGAGGCTTTGGGGAATGGACGGATGGGCCCTCCATTGTGGACCCCTTCCTGGAACCAGCTGCCAGCCGCAATCCTCTCTTCCAAACGAGCAATAGCTGCCATTTAGGAATTGACCTGGTTGAGTAGGAGAAGACAATAACATTGTGAGAATACTGAGAGACCTGAGAGAAAAGAATTGAGAGGGATAAAAAAGAAAAAGAGAAATAAGGGCTAACGATTGTACAATAACAATTGTATCCCTTAGCTAAAGAGCTTAGAAGCTTTGATGAGCAATAGTCTTTGACCGTTTTTTAAAATGTCTGAAGAGGCATAGGGAGACAGTTGAGTGTTGCTGAGTGCAAATGAGGATATGGTTTCGAGGTAAAAGAACAGAAAGCCAGGGAATAATGTGTGTAGGAAGGCTATATTAGAAATGGCCTCATAGCCCTTCCATCAACAGACAATTCATTCAACCCCGTGCAGAGCTGCAGGGATGACTATGACCTTCATTAAGAAACATGGGGGGGGGGGGGGGGCTACATAGTTGCCCCTCCAGTTATCCACTGCAATTCAGAGAAAAAAATGCCTGCTGGCATGCAACTTACAAGCTTGAGCTTTGTACAATCCAGAATGATGCATATAAAATGGCATTCTTCTAAGCAGTGGCTACACTCAAAGAAGCAGTTATTGTCTAATGGATTGTTGATAAATAAAGACAAATTAGACTATTGAGAAAGAAATGTAGATTTTTTTTTTCTTTTTTTCTGAAACAACCTTGCCCAAAAACAGTACCAAGATAAGATATGATTTTTTTTATATATTTTGGGTCTGGTATAAAACCTTTAGATTAGATTGATTGATCCAATAAATAAATAAATAAATAAATAAATAAGATGGAAAAATAAACTGAACAAAATGTGTAAAAAAAATACTAAATCAGACTTATTCTGAAAATCTGTCTAATTTAATTAATCTTATATCATAACAGTTGCTTCATAGTCGATTTGATTTTGTTTTAAGAGTGTTTATATACTGTGCATCTTAATGAAAACAAAACAAAACAATGATACTGGCATTACTACTATTGGGTTGAGAAATAACCTCATTATTACTCATTATTTTCCTTTACTTCAAATTAACCTTGAATAGGATTTAAAACTGAATCACAACTGCAGAGCCATGTGCGCCGTCATGTCTTCATGTGGTCTTCAGAAGTCAATTTTCACCAAACATTTTATTAAATAGAGAATTAAGTCTTATTTGTGCAAACTAAATAAGCGGAATAGGTCTGAAAGAGAGTGATTAACAGGATGTTAATCAATATTAATATATGTGGTGGCATATCGAATATGGACAGTGACATTTAGCTTTGTTCTAACAATAAACAAAGCTCAGAATCCTGTTAAATCTCAAAATACGTGTTTGTTGCCTTTCTCTTTGCACTGCAGGTGGACCCACTGCAATTTGATTACAGCTGCTGCACTCTATTGATCTGAGAGGTGTGAGGCAGGATCAGCTAATCATCCGCTGAGGAGAGATGCTACAGCTCTGGACTCACTGTTATTAACCAGGAGAGAGTAAACGCATCGACCAGCATGACCACACTTGTGAAGATTAGCATGAAGAACCACAACAGGGAAAGAGAGAGAAAGATGACAAAAAAAAGAAGAAAAGTTCTGCACGTTTTGAATGCCACAGGATGAGATTGCAAGCTTTGTGTTTTGCATTGAAAAGCTGCTGGCAGTATCTGTGCTGTGCTTGCAAAGCTGAAGGAACAGATCGCTAATGAACCTCTATGATGGAATGAAATTGCATCATACAGGATAGATTATGGCAGGTATGAAATAAATGATCAGGACAGTGTGAACCTCTGATCTTTAAGGTAAGGGGAGTTTAGCAAAGAAATAAAGAAGCAGGGAATAATGGGAAAAGGTGGGGCCATCAGACAGAGAAAATTACAGGAAAATAGGCTAAATGTGGCAGATATGTCATCAGACCAGAATTTTTTTTTTTTTTTTTTTTTTTGGTAAAAAGTTTAAAAGTGCAATGCAGCAGTGAAAAGTCTCAGATATATACAGTCCAAAAATTCAGGGAAAACAATGGAAGTTTCAACTAAAGTGACCAAAAAGCGTTTAAATTTGTAGCAATAGCCAACAACAACAATTAAAGATCTTTCTTTTATGCCAAAAAAAATCATTAGGATATTAAGATCATGTTCCATGAAAATATCTGGAACATTTCCTACAGTAAATATATCAAAATTATTTTTGATTAGTAATATACATAGCTAAGGACTTCATTCGGACAACTCAAAAGTGTGATTTTCTCAATAATTTGAATTTATTTTTATTTTTTTTTGCACCCTCAGATTCCAGATTTTCAAATAGTTGTATCTCAGCCAAATATTGTCCTATTCTAACAAACCATACATCAATGGAAAACTTATTTATTCAGCTTCATTCAATTTTGAAAGAATGCCTTAAATTAGTAGACATATAGACGAAGAAATCTGTGCTTGATGTTTTTTGAAACAGTGTTTCTGGGATGACAATGACTACTGAACCACAACAACTCCCAGAATGTCCAATAAACACAACTTCTGTTATGTAATGGCCAAACACAGGATGGCTTCATTAAAGAGCTGCTGTTGCCCTCCTGAGCCCCCGTCTGCTGTCTAGTCCTCCAAACGAACGGCACTAATACTCACGGCAATGTTCCCCCTCATCGTCCCCTTGTGGACAGTCAGGGTTGAAGTCACACAGCTGGCTCACATTGATCTCCCGGCCCCCTCTGCAGTGATAGCGGCCCCGGAGAGTGACGTTTTGAGAGGTTCCTGAGCGGAGAAAGACAAGAGGGAATCAGAGACAGTTATTACAGAGACAGTTCCCCTGAAGGAGCCAAGGTTTAAATCTCTCAAGGGTACAACGGTGATAAAGCAGAATTTCAATCCCAGTAACTCAGATTCCAGGGTCACCCTTGCTAAATATGTAACATTTGCACAGGCAGCCCTGATCATTAACCATTAGCCCACCTTTACCTCGTTTTTCTCATACATCTTCTTTTACAACCGCACATTAGGTGTAACAGGTTACTCCGTAGAGGCTTTCTTTATGTCTTTCTGATAGACTTTCCGCCAAGAAAGTAAATCAGAGGGTTACATTAAAAGCTTCTGTGCAAACAAACACAAAGACATCAAGTAAATTCAGCACTTTGTGAAACTAAATGAGGCAGAAAGAAGACATAAAAGAGGCAAAGCCTCTCAGTAGTCACTTGTTTTTTATAGCTTCAGTGACAGGAAAGGATACTGACAAAGGCTATCTACAAATGAAAACACAGAGAGCCCTTTCCTGTCCAATAAAGATACAATAGGCACTCCAAAAACTGTGTTAATGTAATGAGAACTCAAGCACAGCTCGAAAGAGATGACTAGGATAACATTTTAACACAAACATATACAACTTCTGCCCTTATGTGGGACGGGATACAGATCATTTTACTATGGCGCAATATATAGTTTTTCTTTTTGCATATGGAGTGCTAGCTTAACACGCGCTTTAGAATATGAAGGACGGAAAAATTGCCCAGATAAGTAGCATGTCGACTGGATTTATGTGAGTTGGGTCTGATAGCATCACAGTGAACAAAGCGAGATGTAACCGCGGTTTGCATATCTATGCAAATGGAAGACAGTCACAGAGCTGTACAAACGGACCGGCTCGCCAGGGGTTCATCATTCTGCTGACAACGATAAAGAGAGTGATTGTACAGAAGGAAAAATAAGGGGGAAAAAAACAGGCCCACTGATGTGTTTCACTTACTTCCTTCTTGAAAAAAAAAAGGAGATGTGATTTTTATCAGTAGCAGCTACAGAGGCACAACACCCTTGATCTGGGTGATGACAGAATTTGTTGGGAAGACACGTGACAAGAGATGTTCATTTGAGATTATACCGCTTCAACCACTAGAAATCAAGACGAGCAGATAGCTCAATGTCCAACACTGGGCTGGGATTTCCAAAATGTTAGCAGTCGATTCCAAAAAGGTATCGATTTGATATTGTTGAGGGGAGTCGATTTTAGGAGTTGGTATTGATTACATTGGGCAAATGTGTGTTGGCTAATGCTAGTTCCAGGATTACAGACATTAAAAGACCAAAGTTATGGAACTCTTGCTGGTACGTCAATGTATTATTGCAGAGATAAGGGAGATATATGAATGCTGGTTTCATTTCTTCTTTTTCTGGTTCATGTACCCTTAATGTTGACCCTGTCCTGGTAATATGTATGGATTTGAGGAGTTGATTACATCAATTGCAACCAGTTGTTATACCACAGCAAAAATTAAATAAAATAATGAATGGTAAGAAAGTGTTTACTTACAGTGCCCTCCAGTAATATTTGCACCCTTTGTAAATATGAGCAAACGCAGCTGTGAAAATAAATCTGCATTGTCTATTCTTTTGATCTTTCACTAACAATAAAAAACTCAACAAAAAAAAATTCTAACCTATCATTGGAGATTTGTGAAATAAATGCTTCCTCTAGTTGATGTTGGCCACAATTATTTGCACCCACTTATTGCAACGTCCTTTTCCCAAGATAGCAGCTACGGGTTTTCTTCTGTAATGTCTGAAGCGTTTAGAGAAACCCTGATAAGAGATCAGAGACCATTCCTTCACACAGGATCTCTCCAGATTCACAGCTCGATGTTGGTGCCTGTTTTCTTCAGTTCATCCCACTCATTTTATTTATAAAGGGTTCAGGTCAGAGTACTGGGATGGCCTTGGCAGAAGCTTTCACTTTGTGACCGATTTTTGTGTTGTTTTTGATGCTTTATTTTGATTATTGTCTTGATGGAAGATCCAACCACAACCCATTATTGTCAGGATAACGGTGTCAAATGAAGACACGAAAATACAGGCTCCAAATAAATAAGGTTATCCACACAAGGAGGGTTGGAAACACATGTATATATCGACGAGACCCGACAAACCAAAACTGAACAGAAAGGAAATTAAATACACAAATAAGGGGAATTAACAAGACACAGGTGAACTAACTCAAGAAATCAAGAGGAGAGAGAAATTAGGTCAAAGAACAAAAACATGGCCTGCAACATAATTGATCCAGCAGTATAATTAACCCTGGACATGGGGTACTTTTTTCCCTGTTTGTACTAAACCCATCTTTTTTTTTTTTTTTTTCTCGTCTGACCATAGAAGTGCCATTTAAAAATGAGCAAGGGGAACTGTTCTTGAAATCCTCTTGAACCACATGTGGTGATATAGGGCTGTTTGCATTTTTTTTTTTTTTTTTTTTTTTTTTTTTTTTTTGCATTTCATGTTTTTTTTTTTTTTTATCTTTCTAGCCCTAAAATTTTACAACTTTTTTCGATTCTCCAGCTGTGATCCTCTGAGACTCTTTGGGCACTCGAATTCTCCTTATCAACATGTATTAGGACATTATAGACACATGTCCTCTTCCAGGCAGATTTGTAACATCTTTACTTGATTGGAACGACTTACTTATTTCCCTGATGGTGGAAATGGGGATTTTCAACTCTTTTCTTAAAGCCACCTTCTATATGGTGAAGCTCAACAATCTTGTTCTGCACATCATAACTATATTCTTTGGTTTTACTGCTTGTAATGGATGATTTAGGGAATTTGGCCTTTGTATTTCTCATTTTTATAATCCTGTGGTACGGGAACTCATGGCTGGACAATTTCATACTCTTAGTCACCCTTGTGTGGTCATTTTTTTTTTAAATATGAATGGGAATATATTTTAGACATATTTTACTCATAGGAATTTCTAGGGGTGCCAATAACTGTGACCAGCATGATTTGGAGAAAAACATTTATTTCATCATACAATTTTCTCACTTCTATGAAAGGTTACAATTCTTGTGAATTTTTTGACTGAAAGATAAAAAAAAAAAATCAACAATGCAGATTTATTTTCACAGCCACCTTTGCAAATTGTTTTACCTCCATTGCCAAAATGAGTGGAGGGAACTGTAATCATCAATTAAGTGAGGTACAAACAGAATGTGGGGTGTTTTATTTATTTATTATTATTATTATTTATTTATTTTTTTACACTTGCCAAATGCTATTTATAATTAAAATAAAAATATGTTATAGTTTAAAATTATATTAAATGCAATTTGTTAAAGTTAAGACTGTACTCTTTTAAAGTACACTTATGTGGCCTGTTATTTCATTAATATTATATCATCTGTAAGTACATTTTTTAAATAAGCTTTAAAGTACACTACACGTGCATATCCAATAAAATTAAGTGCACTTCTTTTTCACAGTGAAACAAGGCCTTTACTCTATAAATGCAATATTTTTACACAAATTAGAATCACTGTTCACAGTATTCACATTGATCAGCCCCTGAATGGGTGTATGTGTGAATGGATATCAGCCTCGGAGTCTATGATAGTTGTGGCCCTGAATCATAATTCCTAGTAAAAGAGATGCTGAGTGAACATTGTGTTTAGGATATTTTATTTTTTTAATACAGGATGTTTTTTTTTTTAAGAGTCCATTTACTCTCTTTCAGTCTTGCTTGATGACACATCAGCTAGGGATGGATACTTTTCTATAACCCATTCGACTCCCTTTCATTTGTCTCTTAGTGACTTGCAACTGCAGACACATTTACATGCATTGAGCAAGAACCATCAGTTCATGAAAATGGCATATTAATTAATATCTCAGCATGGCAGCCTTGCTAAAGAAAAAAAAAAAAAATACTAATACTCTTTTTAATCAAATGCTCTGTGTATATGGCAAGTAAAAAACAGAGGAGAAACAAAAGTCGAGGAGGTGTTAATACACCAATCTGCTCTGATGCAGCTAGGCTTTGTGATGAAAGAACAAAGATGTGATGGATAGGTCGGACTAGAATCAGTGTGCAAGTCCTAAAATGATTTAATTATTGTACGGCAGATATTTGACAGCCAGCCGTAACAGTGAGTCATACCACTAGCGGGCAAACATTCATATCAGTGAGCTGAAAGCTAAGCTAAGATAAAAAAGATGCTCAATCTGTCACTGCACATGGGGAAAAGCTTAATGACCATCATGAAGGTTCACAGGCTCTGCGGCACAAATGCTTACCCTTGTAAACAATGCGTGGAAGATGTTATGAAACATGAGTCACCAAGAATCCGGCTCTGAAATACTGTTTCCAGTAAGATCCTTCAAGGTTCAGTCACACATTTCATGCACACGGAATGATTGAGTAAATGTTTGCTTTCGTAATCATTAATAAAAATTTTATATCTTGCCGCATGCTGTGAGTCCTGAGAGCATTGTATTAAAAGGCTGTTTCCTTCCAAAAGCTCCAGATTAGCTGGGTTACTCCGAATTGGAATTCCGGAGAGACTTTTAACTTTTCCTTTTTTTTTTTTTTTTGCTTCATTTTTTTTTCCATTAAAATATATATGTTGCTCACCATTTCACTGAATATCTGGTCTCATTCTGAAATATCTCAAATTATGGGAATAAACATGTGATTTCACTGCATTTCACATCAACTTAAAAAAAAAAAAAAAAAAAAAATATGTATATATACATAATTATATATATATATATATATATATATATATATATATATATATATATATATATATATATATATATATATATATATATATATATATATATAATTTTTTTTTTATCAACATGTTTATTGTTTAAAATTATGTACAATTAATATACTTCATTTATTCAAAGCTCAGCGCTGCAGTTATATCAACAGGAAATATTTGAACTCAACAACAAGACTGATTACCAACAGAATGAGAATTTAATGACTCCTTCAGAAGCACATGAAGGTCACAGCAAGACAGTTGGAAACCCGGTTTCAGACTCCATTTCCTCAATCTTTGTTGTGCAACAAGAAGTAGGCCACACAGCATGCTAAGTTCATGCATTTTCTTTTAAATGTCTCACATTTTTCAACATAAAATGTGAAAATGCAAACAAGCAACAAGAGGCCTATTCCACATCTATAATTACAACAGATAGAAGTGTTTGTAGATAGTTAGCTAATGATATAACAGTTTGTGTTTGCATCAAAGCTGGTAATTTATGGATTAGCCACTGAAATTAATTATTCAAAATCTTCATTTCAGTCACTTTGGCCTTGATTAAATATGAAGGTTTGTCATTCACAACGAGAGAAGACATTGTTATGAAGGTGAATGGGACCATAGGGTTAACATATTGAATGTGAAGGGTACACAGTGTGGAGATCAGAGTGATTATATGGTCTTTGCATATCTTTGTTATATCACAACATCACAGCCATTGCACACTCTAGACAGATACAACTAAGCTGATCTGAAATGTGTTCTCTCAAAACAAGAAGACAGTGAGTACTCTGACTCATACACAGGACGCACTGTGCTTTTCTCAATAGCATTAAGCACAAATATATATATATATATATATATATATATATATATATATATATATATATATATATATATATATATATATATATATATATATATATATATATATATATATATATTAAAAAAAATGTGTCTCAAAGAAGACTTTCTTCATCCTGATTCTGAGAACCAGACAAAAGAAGCAAATTAAGACTCTCTGCAATTTCTTTGCACATTTCTGACATCCTCACATTGCTTAAAGAATCTGGAAATGCTGCAAAGTGGTACTGTATGTGTTGATGGTTAGAGTCTGCTGTTATAAAAGAAGTTGATAATAAATCTGATATTGGACTAGATGGATAATGGCAATACAGACTGGGCAAAAAAAAAAAAGTAATTGACCTGTTTGTCTTCCTGATAATCTCATCATGATTATTTTTATTCATAACTGCATTTTCCTATCCTTTCCATCACGTATCAGTTCTCTCCTTCCTTCCTCTGACCTTTTAATTCTGTCCATACCTTTTTAACATCTATTTCCCCTTCCTTGTGTTGAGCCTTACTGAAACATCCCTGTTATAAATCAACTTCTACAATGCAGATCTAGCAAGATAATTATTCCAGGTGTTGATTTGTGAAATTACTGATTTATTTCCTCAATCAGTCACAAGAAGTAAGAGATACCTCCCAAACTAATCTGTCCCGAACAACTCATTCGCTCCCGCTTAATCAGTCTGCAGTAGATCTGATTAAGCAAACCTCAAGTCACTACTTTTGGATGTATCAAAAGTCCTTAAAGTTCAGGAAAATCATGTTCTTCTCATTCTGCCAATCAAAGTAGAAGGGTTTATTAACTGCACATTTATTTCTCCTCATTTATGTTATGTATTAAAACTCATATTACCTTCATTAATTAAGTAGTCCATGGGGAATATTAGATCTTAAGTCTCATGCATGAGCCCTTGATCATGCACAGCAAGTCAGACTGTTTACCCTCATCTCACTGGATTATATGAACTAATTATAGTTCATCGTCAGCCCTGAACATGAGATTTCCACACAGGCCTCCAGGAATGGATTGAGAAAGTAAGGTTAGCTCACTTTATGTAAGTTGGGGCAGTCCAAGCCAATGCATTTTTTTATCTACAGGGAAAGGCGTAAAGTTAATGCCCTTGAATTACACCTCTGGACAACATACGAAATGGGGGGCATCTATTTTGGAGCTCAATGAATTGTTCAGATCCACACTTGATTGGCTGAGGTAAGGCCTTGGCATCATTTGTCTTTGTCAGATTATTCCACAACGCCTGAGAGGCTAAAGCATGCAATGAAATACCTGGTTCATTTTCTTTGACTATTTTTTGGGGCACGTTTTGGGGCTGCTGCATTAGAGGAGGAGACAGATCAAAGAGGACAAGCCAGTGAGGAAGACAAAGTGAGCTGATACACCAAAGCTCTTATTGCTAAAAGACGGCATGTGTTCCTCTAAGACAAAAATAAAAAAGCCAGAGCACGTATGTAAGAACTGCCACCTCTTGCTCACAGTGTATCTGCTTGTGTACTGACCTCTACATGTTTGCAGCTGTGTAGTTCTTAAGGCCATAAACACTCTACGCCAATGTTTCCCAACACTTTTCTTGGAGGGTAGCCAAGGCTACACATTTTTGAACACTTACTAATCAAACACATCTGAAAAAAAAAAAAAAAAAAAAAAAAAAAAACTAGTAGAGACTCCAAGACCTTAAAAATGTGTCAAATAAATGCAACATTTAAAATGTGTACTGTTGAGCTGCCTCCTAAAACGGGGTTGGGAAACACAGCTCTGTGCAAGCATGTGAATTCAGACACAAATGCTTGGCCGATACATGCAAATTTGAGATTACATTGAACATTATTGCATTTGCTGTTGCAAATTAAAACCTCAGTTGTCCAATTATCCAGATTTTTTAACTATTATTAAGTTGACAGCCTAGCTTTGACTAACTTGATGAGCAAGATTTGCTTCAAACCTTTGTTCATCAGTGAGAGTAACTGAATAGTATACTTATAATGCACTGTGTATTTGCATTATTAATTCTGGAAAACACACAGACCACATCAGTCTGACTAGTTTTAGGGACTGGATCAACTGATTCATTGAAACAATCAGACACAAATGACTCAGTTCAGTTGTTTCTCTTGCTATGCCCACTGTTGAATTGTAGCCCTGGCCATCTGAAAATTTCCTTTAACTAGGTTTATTTATTTATTTATTTATTTTTGAGGTATGGCCAACAAGTAACAACAATGTCAAACCCTGAGGCTACACTATCACAGGATATAGAAAGCCTCACATGGCAGTCCCATGTTTCAGACCAGGTCAAGAAAGGCCGTGCAGAAGGTATCACAAAGGCCAGTGTCTTTAAATCAAAGGATGCCCGAGAGAGATGGGAGGCAAGTCTGTCTGCTTCATTACATCCTGGAGGCATAAAACCACTTTGATTCCATGGTGGCCCTGTTCCTTGATGCTACCCTAGCGCTTGGCAAAGCTGGACAGTCACATTACAGCTCAAACTGCTGCCTTTCAAAGATGATTGAGAAAGAGGCTCCAGAGATTAAAGCAAACAGGCTTGGAGACTTCAGAGATGGCTGGGAGAGTAAATGTACGACGCTTTCTGGCAGTGTGTTTCCTGTTTGTATGGATCTATCGATGAGAAGTCCTGATTTTTAAAGAACAGTCAGATTCAACTTTAAAATAAAGAGTTTATTCAATAATGGCTGTCACCACTGATAAGCTACTACTAAATATTGCAGAAACGTAATTTTCTGTAACGTTGCTTTGAAATGATTTGTATCGTAAAATGTGCTATACAAATAAACTGGAATTGAATAGAAGTGACAATACTGTCATCATTTGTTCACCTTCATTTCAAACCATATGAGGAAATTTTGATTAATGCATGACACGTCACTACAGTTAAAGGGTATGTGAGCTTTTCTTGCTATACTATATGTTGGCCTTTTACTTCTGAACCGATCAAATTGTTTTTATTATCAAATGAAAATATGAATAGAGCTGAAGCATTGAATCATTCAGACCAAATGAACCGAAAAATAGACAGGTAACCTTACTTGCATGAAAAGTAGACAGGATATTCTTAAAAAAATAAAACAAATCAGATGATATATATATATATATATGTATATATATATATATATATATATATATATATATATATAAATGATAGATTTATACTTTTTTTACAACCTATGTAGCAGACATACTCCCTAACATTTTCTTTTCATTTCAAGTTATTTCACAAGCTGAAATGAAACATGTTCTTTAAAACGTCAAGTGTGGTAACTTTAATCATTTCATGATGTGCTATCTTTCTTTCAAAGGAAATAAATATAAGTGCCACCTACACAGCCTGACCTTTCTCTTGAAAAAAAAAAAAAAAAAAAAAACAACAACCATGAAACGCAGGTCCTCTGGAAATGTCTAATGCATGTTAGCTCAGAAACGACCTGCTCTGTCAAAGGTAGATCTTTTAAATGTCTCTATGAATAACCTGGGGCAAAGTAGGTTAATGAATGCACACTCTCTAAGATATTATATTAATATACAACTATATTTTGGTATCAAATTAAGAAAATGGAGATTACAGTGACACGCTATTTAAAATGGTGGATGACACATGGTTGTGATGTTAATCTCAAGTAGCCTTTTCAACTTAACTGCGCTGTTGTATAATGTGGCTGATCACATGACATGAGCTTCATTGTTTGCACACCCATTGGTCGTTGCCTCATTGCATTGCTTCTCATTTGCATAAACTTGAATTCTATTCGACTGTTTTGCATTACAAACTCGCTGATGGGCCTCAAACTATCAACTCTCATTGAAAATGAATGATTTCCACTTACTTTGTCACTGCAAATTTTTGTCAGTGTGAATGACCCTGCAAGTCATGATTTGAATTACCAATTTAGGCACAATGGTCTGTAGATAGTTTGTGAAAATGGCTTATTGTAACTAATATTTTTATTTTTGTCCCAAGTCCCCTGAGATGCATCTAAAGGTGCACGTGTAAGTTGAGTTTTTTCCCCCTATATCTGTCAGACCTGCCAATAGCAGATGCCAACTGAGACTATTTACCAGCCATAATTTTTGTTATCACCCATGTAACAGTGTTGTATTTCATTTTTATTTATTATCTGTTAGCTTTACTTTATTTGATTTGTGATGGGCATGTTTTTCACTGAAGTAAAGGTGATGAAAGTTGCATCTGAAAGAATCAGAAGAGGAGAGCTGTGTGTTTGTGTGAACACATGGCGATTGCCCAAACACTTCCATCATTATTAGATGATGTTACTTTAGAGCTCTTGGTTGTCTTTGAGTCACTCATGTCACTTACAATCAACGAACAGCAAATGTCAGACTATTGCCCTTGCCGTGTCTTATTGAATTTCTGTAGCTCCTAATAAAGTTAATTGTCAATTTGCCACTATCCCCATTTTATTCACTCTCCAAAGCCAAATTTGACTCACATTTCTTACTTGGCAAGTGCTCATTTTGGATCCACTGAATAATTGTTAATGTTCATGTATGCAGCAAAAAGTTGTTGAAGGAGGGAAGACACAGTAGTCACAGCACAATAATTTAACCTGATTTTACTCAATCAATTAAACTGGTTCTTCTATGGGAATGCTTTTGGAACCTTTATTTTTAAGGGTGTACCCCTAAACTGTGGTTGTTTACTGAATTTTGTAATAACTTCTCGGCCATAATTAGCTACATTAAACTTTATTGCTAGTACCAGATTGCCAGATTTCTGCATCTGACAAGACTGCATTATTTATTACCCCTTAAAACAATCTATTTAGTTTATAGACCACTGCATTGAGACATGCGAGGAGAAAGGTAATACTTTCTAAACAATATACTTAAGGGTGAACTGAATGTAATGTTTTCAGACACTTAAAAGGAAAGTTAATGAAAAAAGAAATGCTCTTAAACTAGATAACACTTAGAGGGAACACATAATCACTATTAATTCAGAGTTTTCTGTCTGTATACTCCCAATTTGCTGCTTCTTAATGTTTAATAATATAGTTGTTAAGTTTAGGTATTAAGTAAATTTTGGTCAGATTTAAAATATGGTTGTGCAGATAAGGCATTAATATGTATAAGTACTTTGTGTAAGCGCTTTATAGGAACTAATAAACAACCAAAATGCTAGTAATATGCATGCTTATAAACAACTATGTAATATTGAAAATATATCCTTAAATTAAAGTGTTACTATTTACTCAACCTCAGGTCATTCATACACTGCAGGTTTGTGATTGCTGTTTCTTAGTGCATTCACGACTGTCTGGAACTTCCTCCATTGCACAATGACATGTGCATGGGCACATTCTCACACATTGACGATACTGTTTGTTTACAGCAGAGAGTGAGTTCTTGTGTGCAGACCTCCACCAGCAGTACCAACACCTAAAGCTCACAGCATAAAAGTTTCAGAGACTGAGAACTGAGAACCAGAAACCGAGAGAAGCAGAAGCAGCGGCAACCAGGATAAGCACGAGTACTTACAATTTTGGCAAAATAATAATAATAATAATAATAATAAAGCACGTCCTCACTCTCTGTCTCAAGCAGAGTCAAGTGTGTTCTTGGTCATCTCTCTGTTCTTGGTTGGAGTATTCTGAATTGAACAAATTCATTGAAGATCATCTTCGGGACATCATCAGCACTAAACATACTCTTTTGATAGATCTACATTTTCTTAACTCAACAAATCGATCTGATTCTCTTTCAACATATCTTGACAAACTATCCCCTGAAAACGACTCAAGATTCCTCCTCTGAGCCCTTTAGCACACATCCCTCAGCACACCATAGTCTGACTAGAGAAGCACTAAGCGTCATCCCCACTGGACTTTTCCTGGGATTCACATTCACGCTTCTCTCGCCCGCTCACGGCACAGCTCATTTCACTCACTCAGTCTCGTGGGCCTGAATGATTGATGGTTGGGGGAAAGGCTTGGCACACCTCCATGGTCCATCCCAGGCTGTAAAGCAGCAAGCATCACCATGTTAGACCCTGACAGCTGCGCAGCTTAATGGGGAAGGATATAGACTGGGGAATATGAGGCTGCTGGTCCAAGCCCCTATGGGTCCCAGTTGCTATAATAAATGACTGAATGGATGCAGCCTGTTTCTTGAATGGCTGATGACAAAATAAGCACTGAATATGAAATTGAAATTCAGTTGTTTGTGCACATGTGCTCCCAATACACCCAGAAATCAATATTCATGTTGTCATCTTTAAGAATTTCAGATGGATGACTAAAAGAGGAACCACATGTTGGCAAGACAGTAATAATGTATAATCTCAGACCTTTAGCCACTTTTTAGATTATTAATTCACTAAAATGAAATAAACTACTGTAATAACACTCATGACATTAGATATTTTAGGCAAATAGAACTAAATGGAAACGGGCAAAAAAAAAAAAAAAAAAAAAAAAAAATATATATATATATATATATATATATATATATATATATATATATATATATATATATATATATATATATATATATATATATATATATATATATATAAAACAAAATCGTTATTATTAAATTATAAAATTATTATAAATGGTAAAACTGATCTGATATTATAGATGTGGCTTGGCTGGTAATTTTGCTTGTTGGTCCACTTGACTGTGAACATAATAATAATAATAATAATAATAATAATAATACCTATTATTATTATTATTATTATTATTATTATTTATAATAACAATACTAATATGTTAATTATATATATATTAAAATATTTAAATCAACCTTTAATAATTATCTGTCATTTACTGTAGTATTTGTTTTGTAAGACATATTACTATAAAATACTATGCTAAGCTAAAAGAGAGTCTTACAAACTTCTACTTTTACTTATTAATATTAGTTTCTATATGTATTTGTTAATACATCTTTTATGTATCATGCTAACCAGAAAAGGTGTATTCATGTCACAGTATATAAATCACTTTTTCTAGTAAATTGTTGTCTTTTTTATAAAAAAGAAAAAAGAAAAAGAAAGATGCGTGACCAGTAATTTTTCTAACCTTTAAACTAAATTAGCTATTAACTGTCTCACTTCTCAGTGCATTCAAACAAGTTAATTAGAGAAGCTTAATCTTATATAAGTGTTTGTAAAATGAATCGATGTAAGGACACTTTCTCTGAAGTCATCTAACTCACAGTGAGAGATGATGGGAAATTGAAAACCTTCACTTTGCACTCACAGTAAGGCACTGCAGTGGTCGTTCACGCTGTTTCGCAAGAAAAAAAAAAAAGAGAGTGGATAACTCAAAGAATATAAATGGACCTCATCAAACCTCTGCAGAACTCGATTCAGCCTGCTAGACACCTTTTTATGATAGTAGCGTAATCAAAATCACGTTTGCCGGAGGGAGCAAAAAGCAGATGACTCAGAAAGCAACAAACAGGGAGTGAGTTAACGTTTTATGATAAGATGATCTACACCTCCGCATTGTCTTGAGTCTGAGGTGACGGCAGCGCTCATAGTAGCTGTATCACCTCATTGTGATAAGGTGACAGCGCTTTTGAAAGGAACAAAGTTTGTTATAACCATAAAATATATGTTTTCAATTACAAATCACTATTACTATTACATGCTCACACTTTGAACAAACCACTGCATAACATTTAGCCACATACTGTAACTGTAAAAAAATGTGCTGTTATTTTCTAATTGACCAAACATCTAACAGGCTCACGCTACCTTCCAAATAATAATAATAATAATAATAATTATTATTATTATTATTTACAGATTAATATCTCATATTTGCTATTGCTATTTGATATTGCTACAGCCTGTATTTGTTTGTGAATGTTATACTGAAGTTCAAATAAAATGCATTTGACGATTATATTCTGAAGTGTCAAGGATTTATATTCATTTTAACGTTCGACGATGCAATTTACCACTGAGTACATTTAAACATGGTATATTAAGTTTATTTGAGATGAATGTTGATTGTAATAATCAGTGGCTAAGCTCACATATAATTAATGATTCATTCTACATTGATCTATTTATTTCAGGAAATAAAACATCTGCAGGTTTATCTGTGACTGCATGTATTGTAAACGAGTGAACTACTTTGAAAAAGTAAATTAATTAAAATAAAATTTAAATAAATCAATCCATCCGTCCATACATACACACATAAATGCAATGCATTACGAAACACTAACAACCACTCAAAACACTTTAGCAACTTAATTGTATTATTTCTTCTAACAACCACTCACAACTTATATTATGACTGTGAGTTTTACAACCATTCGCATTTACTTAATTTCATTAAAGGAACATTTCAAGTCTTTTCAAGCACATCTGTCTCGCGCACACACACACACAGACACAATCCTCAGCTTTGCAAATCAGTACGTCAAGTGAGCGCGTTAACGGGTGGCAGGTAATTCGAGCTCTAGTGGCAGGTGCTTCAGGAAGTCAAGCCACGCTGTAAAGCATGTCAATCTGCTAATATCTATTATGGCAAGCGGGGGTGGATTAGAGCTAGAGAGAACAGGGCACTTAACAGCAAGAACAGAGGAACACGGCGTGCCTCAGGACGAGAACAGCCTGTCTAACGGAGAGACCCCCGGAGGGATTTGTTTGGGCAGACGCAAAAAAACTGGGCTACTAAACTACACAACCCTCAAACAATTAGAGATCTGTCTGCCTCTGAATTTGCATGACAAGCAGCGTTCTGTTCCCTGCGGTCAGACATGGGCAATTTCCCCGCCAGTTATTGAATCAGGAAGCATGGAGCAGAAAAAAAAAAGAGCAAAAAAAAAAAAAAAAAGAGCAAGAGGAAAAATTCTAGTTGCCGCCGTTGATCTAAAAAGCATGAATGCTCTATAGTAAATGTTGTAGTTCAAATGAGGAAGTGGCACGAGGCAGTTGCTCTCCTGACATAGGTTGAGTGTTAGAAAAAAATGCATTCAGTACACTCATACAAGGATTTGAAGTGAGGCAGATGAATTGCTCCTAGGCATCAAACACATATTATTATTATTTTTTTCTACTTTTGATTGAATGGATTCCAACACTATTTAAAAAAAAAAAAAAATGTACAATGCAAATATTTTTGCACTTTGGCAATAAGTTGAAAATCATAAACAGCTTTGCATTGCAATATTCTTCCCTGAAATCATTTGCAGTATTTTATATTCAAATTGTATGACTTTATGAGGTTTTACAGAAATCAAACAGATTGCAGTCTCATTTGATCACATAACCTGTGATCCTTTACAATAATTACTTTTACAAGGACTAGTTATATGATATGCAACATTATCGGTTCAATTTTTGGATGGTTTTTAATATTTGGAAATATAATTGCAATTTAAAAGAACTGATTTTTTTAAAAGAAATATATATATTTTTTTTTTTTTCTGTGATGACAAAGATGCAAATTACGGATATTTTCTCCAGTCTTCACTGTCCACGATCCTTCAGAAATCATTCTAATATGCTGATAATAGTTTTCACTATGAAAACTATGAAAAACTAAATGCTGTTACCAACACTGATAGTTAAAAGAAAATTTTCTTGAACATCAAACTGGATTATTAGACTGGTTTCATAAGAGTTATTCATGCGGCGTTGAAGCCTTAACTAATGGCTGATAAACATAGAGCTTTGACATTACATGAATAAACTACATTTAAAATGCATTTTAGTAATATTTTACAATATTACAGCTTTTCTCCTTTTTTGATAAAATAACTGCAGCCTTGGTGAGCATATAAGACTTCTTAAAAAAAAAAAAAACACACACACACACATTAAAAAGTGTATATGGCAGCAGAAAGCACTAAAGTAAAATCTGCAGAAAGGTTTTAGTTAAAAAGTCATATACAACAAAATAAATCTTGAATTAAAATGAAAGCATATTTTTGCCAATTGATTTTGGACTTTGGAATACGAATCAAAGCAAACCAAAAACTAAAAGATTTCCATATTGTGAAACACTCACGTATGGTGCAGTTGGTGGTGAAGCGGGGGTCATAGGTCGCTGTCTCCAGGTCGCCGGGCTGGTTGTAGCTGGAAGAAATCCTGAAGGGTTTGCTCCGGGCACCCAAGCTGAGGTGTACCACCGCCCAGCTGAAAAGGAGAGAGAGAACCAGCAGGATGAGCACCAGAACCAAGCACCAGGGCCGATGCAGTGCCCGCAGTGGGCTGTAGGAGGTCAGGGTGGCCCCTGGCAGACCGTCCCCAGTTTGGCTCAGCTCAGTAGTCTCTGGGGAACTTGTGGAGGGAGATGTCTGGCTGTCTGACACCAAACCAGCCCCCTCTGCAACTTTAGGGTCATCCTCTGCCGCAGTATCACACATCCCCTACACTTCCAGGTATCCACTCTGCTTGTGGAAGCTCTGTCAGTTGAAACAAGAGAGCAGGTATGTGTTTATGTGTGCACGGATGCTGTCTCCACCGGATGGTACCTGTGGAAGAATGCACAGATGTGCGGTTGCTCTGTGGGTCAGAACGTTTTTAACCAAACTACCTCTCATAAGGAAGTCAATGACCTAGCTAATTTTATTAAGCAAATTGCTTAGATTTCAATTTGCTAGTGGCTAGTGACCAGTGACTTCAGACTCCTCCCTCTCTCTCCTCCCTCTCCTTTGCTTTTCTTTCTTCCATTCCAGACCTGTAACCTCTGTTGTGTTGTTGTTGTTTTTATCGCATCTCGCTGTGAGTTTTGCATCGACGTCAGATTCGCTTCAACGACAGAAGTCGAGATCCATGACTAAGTGGGTGGTGATCCTCTAAACAAACACACAGACAGCTAGCAATCATAGGGAATGAAGACAGGCAGCTCTCTGACAGAAATAAAGCACTCAGATATACTTGAGTAAAGATTATTGTTCCACATTTCAGTTTGCTACGATTTGGTGTTTGTACGTCTGATTTCACATCATTAACGTCAATGTGAAATGCTATTTAAAACCTTCCGCAATATGACATTTTATTATGAAACAGGATAGTTAACATGAAAAAATTACTGAACGCGAGTTGTGCTATAAATAATACTTAAAATAATAGTCGCCCGACAGTGTTATAAATTTAACGTAGAGCGGCGAGAAAAAGTATGTGAACCCATCTGATCTTTATCAAAGTCACTGATTCTGATTCATATAAATATATGTTACTGATTCAAGAATTGTTTTTTTATTTTTTTTTATTTTTTTTTTTATCCAGGGTTGTTCTCCTGCAATAAAATCTAACCTACACTCATGTGTAAATTTGAAAAAAAGTGAGAGGAGAATTGAACTTGTCATCAAATGCTCTGGTTTTCATCATTGCTAATGATGTTTTGTAGACCTAGAATAATGTATATTTATGTGCACAAATGCGTAATGTCTTATCATTAGGGTTGCATTTGGAAAATGTTTTCAATGCTTTCAGCAGTCAACTTTTGTTCTGCTAGATATGTGCTTTTTTATCTAATAAACTAGTATTGAACTGCAAGGAATAATGTGTTGCACACGTCATTTGCATAATTTCAAATTCAGCACTATTTTAGGCTAAATTGCCTCCTTTGCATGGGCAGAAGGCATACAGTCATATCTACATATTAATTCCATTGGACAGTGTTGTCATTAGATATATGGTAATAAAGGCATACATGCTCATGGCACTTTGAATATCATTTTGAGGCCTTCATTGCCGCTTTACTGATGTACTACATTAGTCTCCTGGTCCACTCTTATAGTCAATGTTGCATAGAAAAATAACATTTTCTAGCTGAGTAAATTCTCAAGTAGAGTAAAACACACTAAATGCATGTTAGACTCAGACATGATAGAACATTCTCAGAGATGCAATTTCAAATTCAAATATTAATAATATTCAGCAAAAAACACACTGCAAACACTATAACAAGACAATGTTTTAGCCATGTACTTTACTACCACAATTTTATTTTAAAGAAGTGTTTGCGCATGACTTTTAGCTAATATTTCTCATAACTCATTAACAGAAGAAGCTGCCAAGCACATTAGAAATGTATAAAATGTAAAAAAAAAAAAAAAAAAAAAGTTAAGTGATAATGAATTGTAAGAAAATGAATAATGCTTGCAAAGACAAAGTATGCAGCAAGGGGTGCACTGTGGTATCAATATTTTCTACAAACAACATTAAGTGTAGTATAATTATGAGCACACATCAAGAAAGAGATAATGAGAAAATGCTGCCAAACACAGAAACTGCGTGCTCTTTTGTTGCGATGCTAAAATGTATTCAATGTTGAGCAAATGGACTGTATTATTGTTAAAGGTGTTTTTCTTTACCCATATATTTTCTTCATATGTACTGTACAAGAAATATATACGACCAAAAATTCAATAAAATCAACTATAAAGCAACACCTCTTGCAGACAGACTTAAAGTAAATGGAAAGCTCTATTTGAGTTGATAGCAGATTTATAAGCTGTTATAACTGAAGTGCAATGAAAAGAAAGGCATTTATTATTACCATTTTCTTTACCTAAAAATTGTTACCCCGTTACATTTTCAACATAAAATAATATTAATCCTTCTCAGATAATATTTTAAGATCCTTGGTTTCAGTCCAATGACAATATAAAAGCTAAAGAATAAATTCTGCATGAGTTTACTATAATTATTTAATTGATTAATGTCCATGTTTATTAATTTACTAGAGATGTAAAACACCTGATACATATGGAGTCAGTGTAATAAACAAGATAATCTAAAGTCAGGCGATCATTAATAAATGTCTACGCTTCACGTCGTGGCCCTGATCATGATTATACACTGCATTCACATAATGCTGGCCCTCATATGCTACTCAGGAAGTCTATTGGGTTTGCACCTCCCGCAAAATTGCATTCATTTCCTGTGCTAATGAATTCCGAAGATTATTATTATGGAAAACAAGGTGAGATAAAGCAGTAAAATACCTTCTTGATCTCTTCTGCTCCAATGCTGTGATAAGCATCTGGGCCTCACTGTAGCAGCTCATTTAAACATTTTGATCTAATTAATCAAGTATCCAGTGGGAGACCCCCTAACTCCAAATAAAAATCTCTTGTGCAAGAGTTATTAGCATGACTAATAAGCAGCGGCGCTGATAACATTTTTCATTATTATTAGCATTATAACTCATAAAGCATCATCATACAGACCGACAAGCTCTGGAATGCTGGCTCTGACCTTTGAGTGTCTTTTCATGTGGACACAGGGTCATTACAAAATCAAGTTTAGTATATAGATGGCAAGCAACTCTTGCAGGTCAATTCATCATGTGTGTCTCATTAACGAAATTTAATTCGATTTTTCTGTTTTGGCCCAATGCTTTGTAACGATTAAACCTCAGCGACTTTTGAGGTCACAAAGGCCACCTATAAAATATGTTTTGCTTGCTGTGGGTGTTTGGTTGCGTCGGTGTAGCTGTTACTATTGGCTATATGATATATGTACATGTTGAAAAATGCACCAGCTATTTAGCAGTAGAGCAACATGGTGGGCTGAAGTGCAATGGTAATGCAAATGCATATAATGATTTACTTCTATGATTTTTTTTTTCAAGTGTCAGAACATTAAATTAAAGAGAGAGAGAGAGAGAGAGAGAGAGAGAGAGAGAGAGAGAGAAAGAGAGATAAAAAAGCATTTGAGGTTTTAATAGAAGGCAGAAGGAAAAATACTCCATCATGAAGATGGATCATCTATACATATGATAACAACACTGTGGAAGATTAAAAACATCAAAATGCTATAAATGTAACACATTTCAAATATATTTGCTGTATATAAAAAAAGAAAAGCCATCAGTGTATTATGTAGTTTTTAACTCAGTTTGAAATGGGCATTTCATTTACACAAGCAACTCACATACAGCTCATGGAAGTCAATAATCCAGTACCTGATATATTAGAATATTTACCTTTAAGTTTCATTAAATGGCCATCCCTACAGTATAAATTCCGGGTATCTCTTGTTTTTTTTTTTTTTTTTTTAAACCAAACTAATGGGGAAGACTACTGACAATGGCTATGGTTCAGAAGACTATCATTGACACCCTCCATATACAGTCACAGACAGAGGTGTACTAATAGGGCAGGCAAGACAGGCAATCGCCGGGGCCCCACATTTTGAGGGAGCCCCGACAGCTGATCATTTGAACAATCGAAAATGTAATTATTAATATAACATGGAGCAATATATCTGCATCCCCCCAGGGGGCTCCCTCTTGCGTTACACTGGATGTGCTTGCATTTTGATAGACTGAATATTTTTTTTATTTTTTTTTTTACCGCGGTAGTTTCTGCATCATCAGAGAGAATTGCAGTAGCAGAATACAGGTCGAACTACCATCTTTATGTTCTCAATAATATGAATATAGGTCGAGCTATAGCTGATTAGCCTTCTAGCTAGTTTAAAATGTTTTAATTTTTTGTTTTACTTGTCAGACCACCCGGACAAACCTGATAAAAACATAAGTGACAAAAAAAAAAAAAAAAAAAAAAAAATACAAACAAACAAACAAAATAGTAATAAATAATAACAAGAATGAATGAACGAACGAAATGGGCATTTTCATTACCCAAGCAAACATGACTGACAATGTGCAAATATTATTTTATTAAATAATTATGCATGTTTTTGTTTACTTGTTTTATTATTATTATTATTATTATTATTATTATTATTATTATTATTATTATTATTACTACTAATTAAATATAATACAAAAATTTTTTATTTAGCATTACATTCCTCATATTTTATTTAATAATAATAATAATAATAATAATAATAATAATAATAATAATAATAATAATAATAATAATAATAATGCTACTACTACAATGAACAATTATTAATAAATGCTAATGAAAACATAAATGACTAATATTTTCAAATAAAGAAAATGCACCATCCTATCATGATACATAAAACTGCTGGCCAACTGCACAAGCACAGCATTGTACAGAAGAACAAAACATCATTTGCATGCTAATGTTGAGGATGAGCGGCATGAAACCCAAGGCAACGGATCCACAGAATCACGGCAGATAGATGAGATCAATACAGTTGGAGGCAAACCAGTGGTTCTGGTTTTCAGAAAATCGCACCACCTGTTTAAGTGGCATTGATTTTGACAGTCAAATCACATGGCGCACAACAAGCTTGCAGATATGGACTGCACAAACTGTTGATTAGATGCAGCACTTTGACAAGGTGGGCCAAATAAATGCTACTTCCTCAAATGGAATGGAACATATTTGAATACTATCAAGAGGAAGGACTTTTTTTTTTTTCTTTTTTTTTTTTCGTAGCAGACAGAGCTGGGTTACTTGACACAGTACACAGTTGTGTATGGATCAAATGTAAGTAGCATTAAGATTTCAATGTCTGTCCTGCAGTATGAAGCTCAAGAATCAAAGTGTTAAAATGTCTCAGGCCACCAATCTATTAGCTATTCCCCAGAGCACAGATGTGCCGTTTCCCTTGCTTTTCTCAACATTACATCAACTGGATAAGAAAAAAAAAAAAAAAATTAGGTTTTTCAAAAAAGCAAGCAACCGTCACGTCGTGACTGGGGTCAGCTGGGCTAATTAGTTTGTGAAATCACTTGCTATCAATTCAACAGGAAAGGGGAACAATTATATTATCTTATATTTGTTTAAGTCTAGGCACTATTTAGCAGAATAATGTACCTTTGGAAAACATTTGCGAATGCATACTGCACTGGTTATAATTCCCTGCGGGCTAAAATTAACAACCGTGTACTTCCGTCTCTGGCTCATGTCTCCTGATCTGAGGCAAATTACTGCAAGAAATGAAAAGACCTTGCTGGCATTCAGTATTACCACTGCACAATTCTAGTGACTGATGACAAAGAAGAACAAAGAAAACAAAATAGAGCGAAGTGAAAGAGAGTGAAAGATCAAAACTGAAGGAAATAAATAAGCACAAATAAAAGAGCATGTTTGCCACCAGTTGGCATATCATTTGAAGACTGACGCTCGCCTGGTACTCTACTTTAATAGTAATTAAATTAATGCATATAGCAGACGCTTTTATCCAAAGCGACTTGCATTGCATTCAGGCTAACAATTTTCTCCTAACATGTGTTCCTTTGGATTCAAACCGCCAACCTTGCACTTGCTAGCACAATGCTCTACCACTTGAGATATAGGAACGTAGTAGACTATTAATAATACATGTTCTGTGAAAACAATGAACAGCAGCTTCCAACCTGTCGCCATGATGCAAACATGAGATATCAGAAATACAGCAGTAGTTCTTTACATGTTTTTTTTTTTATTAGATTGTTTTTCCTTTGTAAACATGGACGCGTTTGACTGTTGCACTCACGTCTCTTGCGGCCTCTCATACATTAAAACGGCATTTTAAAAACGCGGTGCTCAATTTAAGTGAATTTCAACTCCCGTCTTCTTGCGTGTTTTTCCTTTTCCTCTGAATGCGTTGCATCTTTCTCAACACGAAAGCACATTCTGTAAAAAATGGCGCCTCGCAATAGTGCAAGAGTGCGTCACACCTAAACGGTTAATCACGTGTGCCGACATGCGGTTGGATCATTATTTTATCTATCTATCTATACTATACTAGGGATGCAACGATTTATCCTGAGCCATTGAAAATATATACAGATATTTGACGATTCAAATAAATGCATTACTAGAAAAAAATGCAGTGTTTCATTTTGAGGTAAAGTTTAACTGTTTGGTTTTAGATAATTCTGTGTTCGGATTGCTTTGCTAATTGTTTTGAGAACAAGTACACTGCATTGGAGAAAAGTGTTGAATCTGAGAAAAACTGTATCTCCAGCATATGGAGAAACAATATCTCACCAAAGCAGAAAAAGCAGCAGCAATCTGTCAAGACAGCGTGAGATAAGATGTGAAAGCCTCCACTGATCCGGGTCTTGACCACAGTGTTATCCACCCAACCCCTCAATGGCCAAAGCCAGTCTCAAGACTTATGTTGAACCCACACCTACACATACACAGCACATGAATGTTAACCTGTTATCTCTCAATTCTGCCACACATCCTCAAATAACCCACACAGTGGAGCCAATTAGTTCGGGGGTATCAGGGTATCAGGGCAGGGTGAAGCGGTCAGCCATGTGTGTAAATATTGCAAGGTTAAAAAGAGCCAGACACAGTGGGTGTGTAATGGGAAGTGGAATGAAACCAAGCTGACATCATTAAACTGTCACTGGACATGGATGAGCTCCCGCCTCACGCTGTCCCGCTCCATCCATCCGGACGGATGGAGTGAAGGTTGAAGCGAGGGAAGAATGCCAGTTGTGAAGGAATGAGATGCAGAACAAATCAGGCTTTTGGTAGCCGACTAGGCTCTGAGAGTGTTTGCGAGGGTGCCTGTGAGTTTAAATCCACTGGACTGCATTACTCTGGCAGAGCTAATCACATTATACCTGTAATTGGTTTTGCAATGTGTCTGACACACTTAGAGCTCGGCACACGAGATAGCGGCAGAAAGAAGCTCAGGCTGTTTATGCACTCAAGCAGACTTCTGTGTCACTGTGCAGACATGTTCATACTCACTCCTGTAATCTCTGCAATATCTCACATCATTTGACATTTGGGCGCTCTTTTTTGCCAAGCAACAAGAAATAATTTTCTGTCTGAAGAGGTGTAATACTATCTGCACTGAAAAAAAAGAAGAAGAAGAAGAAAAAAAAAAGTGTTGATTAGTGGGTGGTCCACTAGTCTTGCATAAACAGACTTTTGACTAACCAACAGAAAGTCAAGCCCATTTATTCAGGTCAAGAAGAGATTGTTTGATGGGCATTTGAAATATCTGGTAAAAAGCTAAGGTGCTATTTGGTGGTGGGTGTGCGGAATACAGACCATCATTCACTCATGCATGCATTCGTTCGTTCACAAGTAAACAAACAAACAAGCAAGCAAGCATACAAACAAATAAACAAACAAACAACTAAATAAATACATAAATAGTATTTGTAAATAAAATAAAATACAATGCATAAACAAAGTGCCTAACAAACAGACAGACAAATAAAAATAAAAATAAAAATAAAAATAAAATAATAATAATATATTAAGTGATTGTAAATAAAATACAATGCACAAATAGAGTGATATTATTAAAGTAGAATTAAAGTAAATAAAATAAAATAAAATAAAATCTACATAATATGAAGTATAATGTTACGATCTATTTCAGGTTGTTAAGTGGTGTCAGATCTAAGAAGACACATTTCTTTACTTCTCTCTTGAGTCTCACAGAGTGTCAGTTGCTTTAGAATTGATCTCTGTAGTTGCAGTCGCTCACTCGTCTCATTCCTCCCCCGTCCCCTCTCATTCACTGATCTTCAGTGGAGCTGTCACTGTTAGCTTCACTTTTTTGTGGGTTTAACCTCAAACACTCTATTTTGCTTTGTCGCAATGCTTTCTTGATCTCTCTCTGTATATCTTCCACGCAACTGTTTCATGCTGTTGTTGTGCCCATGTCATTGATTTAAAGATAATTTCAGTTCTAAAATACTTGCTTCTTAATATGCAGAGACAAGTATGAGTAAACCAATTACTCAGTTAGTTTGATGACTCTGTTGATTTTGAAAAATCAAAGTGTTTCAACAGAATACTTCAGCTCTTTATGTTTCTCTCTCATGAAACACAATAGCATGCTTATCATTTATCATGTGCACGCCAAATTAAATCAAACTGCAAATACATGTTTACAAATTTTGTTAATTTACCTTACAAGACACATGATGTAAAACTGGCTGATGTTAAAGCCCATCTATAATTCCAGTAATGAATATGCTGTCGCCATGGTCTCGAGTCATGAAATCGAAAAGATGAAAGAGTATGGAGAAAAAATAGTCACATCACATGACAAGCGGCTTAGATTTTAAACTGAATTACGGTCAAAATTCAATTACCCAGTATCCTCAGACTCAGAAAAAAAAGCTACATATGAGTGAAGGCCCGGGTGGTTTTGTGAAACTGTGTCAATGCTACATAGAATTCAAGGTGATTTGTTGTGTTAATGCTATGCATTCAATCACGCTTTCATTTTGCTGGTCTGTTTTTCATTTATCCTCCAAAAAATTCCATTTCAACTTTGTGACATGTGACCTCATGTTCAGCTGATAGATTGTGTTTGGGAACACAGGCCTACAGAGAGAGGTTACACAGTGTGTTCACATGGACACAGAATTATATGAGAAAAAAAGGAAAGTCAATAAACGAAAACAAACTGCGCTTTTCTGCTCTTTTTTTTCTTTTCTGTTCCACCTCTCCTCACGTACAACAGATTATTTGCTAATAATGCATCCAATGAACCATGTTCTCTCTCTCTCTCTCTCTTACCAAGCATCCCTCTTGTTTTCTGCACTCTTTGAACTCATTGATGGCTCTGTTTTGACGTAGCCGTAGTATTTCTCTATTTCTCTTCTAGTTCTATGCAATTTCATGTTTAATTGCAGTGTCTGTGAAACTATCACACTGATTCAAAAGTGCAGCCATGACATTTTAAGTATTCAAAATTCACTTTCTTACTGCATTTTCATGGTTTTATTGTGTACAACTTTATAATTATTAACCAATGTCATAAACACATGCAATAACAGTGTTTCCTTATTTTTCCTGTAAAGCTGTTTTGGAACAATCTGTATTGTATAAAGTACAATGCACAATTTCTTTACTAGTACAGTTCTGAATGCAAAGCTCTATTTTCTGCTTGTATTTGGAGCAAAACTCAGATGCAGCTGAAATTCAAAGGCACACAAGGATGAAACTAATAAACCTAAGAGGAGGCCTTGAGCAATAAATGCAACCTCAAGACTGAAATACGTTTGGTTCTCTTGTATAGCATCCCTTTTTATACACAGCTTTGTGCTTGCAAATTAGCCGAGGGCTAATCCATTTCAGATTTGCTTTGGTATCATGCTACCTTAGAGTTGGCATATTAGCTTATATTTCCATTGCTATCTGTCCTACACTGAAACAGCATGTCATTAACCCTCTGGAGTCTAAGGGTATTTTTGGGGCCTTGAGAAGTTTTGTCATGCCCTGACATTTGTGCTTTTTTCAGTTTCTTATAAATATCTAAATGGGTAAAGTCTAATATCACTGTAATCAGCACAAACTGGGCTATAATAATATGTGAAAGGCATGCATGTACATGATTGTATTTTTGAGAAAAAAAAATGTTATGCATGGTTAGTGAAAAACTAAAAATGTTAAATCACTTGAATAAGGCAATAAAACACATACATAAAATTGGTTGCCGGAAAAGTTGAGAACTGGAGCTTGTAGCCTAGAATTTTTCTTTCTGAATGATGTGAAAATCATCTTGTTTACTCACTCACAGAAAACAATATATTGATTTAAATTTTCTAAAACACTTTTTGTTGGTAAAAGTCATATGCAAGTAGGCGTCAACTATCATGAATATCATTGTGATTTACACCTGAGAAGACAAAGGCCCGCATAATGAGCTGCATAATGAGCCTCTCATTCAACTGTGCCACTGTGAGGGAGGACTTACAAGAAAGAGAACAAAATAAAAGTATATAATTTTATGTTTGTAGTTTATTAAGAATATATTTAATTATCCCACAACATAATTTAATATCCACTTGGGGGAGCAGTTAAACAGTTTATTAGGAACAATCAAAGCTGACTTTCAAATTTTTTGGCATCCTTTCTCTAGTCACACAATCCTTCAGAAATCTTTTTAACAATCTTATTTTCTACCAAATAAACCCCATTTATTATCATCATTATTATTATTATTATTATTATTATTAATGTTGAAAAGAGCTGATAATATTTTTCAGTTTTTTTTATGGGGAATAAATTGAAAGAACTGCATTGTTTTTACATTTGTTAGAGTTATCTCTATTTGTCACATTTATATTATTTACATCAAGCTTTTGAATGGTATAGTATTGTATATTGTTATTGAAACTTCATAATGTTTCACTTGATTATACATTTAGTCAGGAATTATAGTTTGGAAAAAGTATTTGGAAAAAGTCTAACTAGTAAAATGTTTACACGTTATGTGAAAACTAGTACAAATAAATAAAAAGAGACTTACTCATGTTTATGATCTCTGCTGAATAAAGTGCTTCATTCTTTTTTCTGAGGAAATCCATTTCTCAAATCCTCAACCACATCACATCTTTTTGGGGTGAATTATGTCTTAGTCCTCTCATCGCGAAGCAAACAGTAAAATAAAATAAAAACTTGAAGAATAGTCTGGCTGCTTTTTCTTCTGTGTGGGCGTATTCAAGCCGCGCGCTTCAGTTTGAATCTGAATAGCGCGTTAAGCGCGGGGGCGTGGTCACATTAGATATAATGAGCGGAGATATGAAAAACAGACATTGCGTTGTTTTCATATGGATTACTTTATCTCAGAATATTTGTTCTCGGCAGCACTTGTTTAGCACTTGTTTAGTTTAAAAGTAGACATTCCAGGCTTTCTATAGATATCTCTCTCATGTCTCTTCGTTGAGTATTCACGGAGTTACAGTTCATTTTAATGAAATGTTTGTACATGACGATCAGCGGAGACAAAGACTGTAGACAGCGCACCTTGTTTGTTATCTTTATTTTATAAGTGCACAAAGGTTTTTTGTTATTATGTCTGTATCCAAAAAAAACTAGACCCTTTACAGATTCGATTGATGTATTGCTCTTATCTGTACGATTAAAACTGAGATTGTAATTTAAGTTCTTTTCGGGGTTATCAGGTGAAAATGACTCAAAACGCATATATGCGTTAATCGACTCGAAAGGGTTAACTTTCAAGGTCTTTGTGCAAACATTAAAGGTTCAGATTTCTAAATTCTAAAATAGAGCTGTGATGGTAATAGAAAATAGTAACAGCTGCTCTATGTGAAATCCCGCACCTCATGGAATTTACAGCTGACTAGAGAACCTGCTTTACTGACGAGATGTACATAATGATCAGCCGATTGTGATCGGAGCAGCCCTAGAACTAACCTTTTAAGTGTTTTATGAACTATGACAGCTATATGATCAATGGCAAACTGTAAAGTAAGCAGGAAGTACTTGTCCGAAGTTTTGCAAGAGAAAAGAAAACATCTTTACAAGGGGACGCAAAAGATTTGTGAGAGAATTTAAAAATCTTTGCGAGAGAACACAAAAAATTGAAGGGAAAATGCAAATATCTTTGCAAGAGAACACACTAGTTTAGTGAGAGCATGCAAACGTTTTGGGAGGGAATGCAAAATAAGTAAATAAATAATTCAAATATATATTTCTTTTTTTTTACCCAACTTTTTTTTTTTTTTTTTTTTTTTTGCCATCATGTCTCTTTAGGGGCTCCATAGCTGATAAATAAAAATAATTTGATCTGAATGGATAGTCTTTTGATAGAATATTATAGCATAATTGGACATTTATCTTTGCATGGATTTACTTATTTGATTGGCTTGTCATCTGTCAAATATATATAACAAAAACAAATAAACGAAAACATATCATATCAGTTTATTTTCTGCATATTTATTTATTAATCCCCAAACATTTGAATAAAGATGTTATATAACTTTTATATTAAGGTTTCTTAGACCCCCCAGTGGGCCCCAGAGCTCTGAGTAAGACCCACTATATCAGGATTCATAATAATGTAATATTATAGATCATCTAGAATAATGATAGTCAAAAAAAAACAAACAAAAAAAAAACCTTATATACAAACATGCATACAGAGTTTTTACAGGTTGAATATTTCCCCTATAATTTACCATAGCACTGAATGATTTAGTTATTTAAGTATAATTATATTTAAATTTTACTCTTGAGATTACCAATTTAAAAATATATGGAAATACAACACATGATTATTTTTAACAAGTAGCTGCAGGTGGTCATTTTATATATATATTGGATTGCTACTTTTTCAGACTGAAAATAGAACCCCTTAATGATGGTGTTTACTTGTTGCATGATGACCCCTTCACAGGTGGCTCCATCACATAACAGTGTCTTAACCCATCTGCCTACACAGAACTGTTAAATCCTCGCAAAAACAAGATTGATAGGGACACTAAAATAGATCTTGGCTAAGCACAGTTCAAAGTACCTGTCTCTACCGAGACCTTATTATTTTCAGTATTCTCTTTTCTCCAAGACAGTCTCTGATGGAGCAAATCTGAAACATCAGATTTCTGTATCTGACTGCCGTGATTTATTATATATATATATATAAATAGCCTATTAAATCTATATTTAAGTATTAGGCGCTGTGATGAACACCATTGTGCAGCTGCTTTATTTCTGGGGTTGTCCGAGTAACTGCTGCATTTTGTGCTGTTTAGCGCCATCTGCAGTCAGAGCGGCACACTGTTTCAAGCAGTATACAGCGGTGTTGTTAATTTTGACCAGTTGATGAGAATAGTATTCTTAAAAAGCATTCCAAATTCTGAATTATTTGTAATATATAATTATTCACAGTATTTCCAAGTGCCCAAGATAACAATATAGTGCGTATTCATTACTGTGATATATCGCTTTACTGAATACGGCGCATATCTATCTATCTATCTATCTATCTATCTATCTATCTATCTATCTATCTATATATATATATATATATATATATATATATATATATATATATATATATATATATATATATATATATATTTGCTGAGACCTGTGTTTCAGAAGGCCCGCTCTACACATTAACTATTTGCCAAGTGGAACTCCTAACAGCACTGACATTTGCTTTCTTTGCCTTGCAGTTGTGTTGATTGACAAGGGCCATAGAGAGTCTGGCTCTAAATCAAGTACCAGCCATCAATATCTGTTCTTGACTAATATATTCATATAAATGTTTTTGCTCTCTCCTGGGACACAGAGTTTCCAAAAAGGCTAGCATAACGAAATATTATACTTATAGTATACATAAGTCACACATCAACACTATAGAGATAGAAACTACACTACACTTTTTATATATATATATATATATATATATATATATATATATATATATATATATATATATATATGTGTGTGTGTGTGTGTGTGTGTGTGTGTGTGTGTATAAAAAATAAAATAAAAATAAGTATGAATAATTATATGAATGAGAAAAGTCTAGCACCACCTTTCTGGAATAAATTCCATTTATATAATTATTGCCTCAGTGCATTTGGGGGAGTCAAAAAGAAAAAAAAAAGTTTGATATAGGAGCAGATAAATGTCTGGATTTCTCATCACCAGCGGTTCCGGCTTTCTGATTTTTTGACATCTGGCTTCATCCAACAAAACGCTAAAGCTCCAAGCATTGGCTCAAGTCCTAAATTATAGGCGTATCATGGGACCTTCTCCATACTGATGGAGGTCAGTGAGTAATATGCAAGGTTGATGCCTGAGAGCAATTTTTCTTCTTCTAACAAGGCTTTGATGTATTCACTCAATTCCCCACTGGTCATTGAGCATTGAGTAAACATACTACAACATCATTAAAAAATATATATATATATATATGTTGACTGGTTATCTAACCCCCCCAAAATGCCAGAGCTAAAGATCACATTAATGGAAAAACATTCAAAAATGAACATGGCATGGTTGTGGTAAAGGCCGGTATCCAGCCACAATTGCTCTCTAGTTCCTCTAAAAGCTTGAACTAACATGTGAGGGTTGAGGTGAAAGCAATGCAATGAAGCCTCACCATTATCAATTTATAATTCTGAATTCAACCACCTGTAGGGACCTCATTAGTGGCTCCAACACATTTCCTTTCTTCCCCTAACTGATCTTGTTCCAACAGGTCATTATTTCCCTCTTATTTATCAAGTGCAAATAACCATTATTGCAATATGCTTTCTCTCTCTACTTTATATTACCTTTAATTATTTTTCTATCTTTATTTATTGTCCCTTTTTAAATTATTATTATTATTATTATTATTATTATTATTATTATTATTATTATTTAGATTTGATACACTCAAATGTGAAGGAACATTTGATTGTTATAACAAACTGAATGAGTTGATTGTTTGAGTCTGAATAAATGATGCTGAATGAAATAGCATGACATATGCTGTCTGAGAGAAAAATAATCTGCTGACGAACAATGCCTGAATGTTATCTGGGTCCCTTCAAGGGTGAAAGTATGAATGTATTTTTCAACTACACAGTATATTACGGAAAATAGTGTATTCAGTAGTGTGCAATCTGCACTGTAAGGAAAGAAGAAGAAGAGCACATATTATTGCCCTATTCTGCAAGACCATATTTAAGATCTCTTAAAGCAAAAGTTCACCCCAAAATGAACATTTTGTCATATTTTCTCACCCTTGTGTTGCTTGAAACCTGTATATGTATGTTTCTTACAAATAAAAGAAGATATGTTGAAGAATTTTAAAGAACCAAAGAGTGACTCAGCTGTTTGTTTACAAGCATTCTTCAAAATATCTTCATTTATGTTCAACATAAGAAAGAAACTGGTTTGGAACGACATGATGTGCACACGATGACAAAATGTGTATTTTAGGGGTGAACTATTCCTTTAGTAACACAATACCTAAACTTAATAACTACCTTACAAACTATTAATATGAAGCAAATTAAGATTTGGAGGCAAAAGTCATAGTTAACAGTAAGAAAAAAAATGGTTTCCTAAAATAAAGTGTTTATTTATTTATTTATTTATTGTTGTTATACATTATAGTTTATTGTAACAAAATGCTTCAGGATTGATTGATTGATTGATTTGCTGCAGATTTTTTGGGATTGGCACCATTCATGTTTGCTGCCACATTCTAAAAAATCCCCAAAATAACCCAAATGCTGGGTTGAGCCTCTTGGGTCTTTTTTTCTTTCAGTTTTGGGTAGTTTTTGTGTTACCCAGCTCCTGGGTCAAATGTAACAACCCAATGTTTGGGTAGTTTTTGTATCCGCATGATGGAAAAGGCTGACACTTTGCATAAAATAAAGATTTAATTCATAAAGATACAGAATACAAATACTTTGGATGTTAAAATATTTCCTCAGAGCTGTTTACTGTTTGTTTTTGGGCAGGTTGTAAAGGCAGTGGCAGTATATTTCGGCTGTGACTGAATCACAGGAGTGCGGTCTCAGCAGTGAGCCGTTCCCCGCCGAACACGACTCCAGCTCGGGCACTAGAACCAGAGCGACGCAGCGCAGTTTAGGTGAAAACATAATAACAGAGACTGGTTAATAGCATGTGAATTACTTATGTTTAATGTTTAGTTTTTACTTTTAATGTTTGTATAACGAGGTTAAATATGGGCAATATGTATAGCCTATTAAAACGATATAAACAATGCTGTAAATGATAAATAAAGGAGAATAAAGGAAGTTATCATGCAAACCAGTGGTTGTGTGGATTATATTAAAAAAGTTTAGAGGATTTAAGTTAATCTGTAAGCATTATTTAATGTATGGAGTAAAAAAAAAAGCTAGAAGGCTAATATAGTAATAAATAAATAAACCATAGCTGGGTTAAATCAACCCATTATGCTGGGTTAAATAAACTACCCAATTTGCTGGGTAAATTTAACCCAGTGTTTTTTAGAGTGCAGTTTACCCAGATGGATGTTCGTCGTCGTTGTGCCTTTACCTTGATGCAAAGTCTCCGTTGTGTTTCAGAGGTGTCAAATTGAGTAATTTACTGTCCGCTTGTTAAGTCTGGCATGTCTAAATGCTCTATCAGATACTATGAGAAAACAACAAAAGGTGCTTATATACACTCACACTGTGATATAATATACTAGCAAACAAATATATAATCCTAACCTATAACTCCATACCGAAATCCCAGACAGCCAGACAACAAAAATACAAATATAAATTAATAAATGTAAAAATGATTTGTGTTTTGTTTTCGGACCTGGAGGACTCATTTAATTTTATTCAGAATGTCTCTGGCCCTTATACGCATGAGAAAAGACATACTTTGGACCTTGTTTTTTCCTTAGGGCTGTCAATTTGTGATGCTGATGTTAATGCTGTTTGGATTTCGGATCATATGCATGTTACTTTCAGTGTAAATGAGCAAAATGAAATGAGGGTGAGTCAGTCCTCTTATGTTCGTTCCCGTACAATTATTCCAACACCACAGGCTTTTAGTACCTTTTCTGATGTATCATGGTTGGAGTCTACACATCTCATGGCTGATCCAGATGAATGACTTACTGTTTTTTAATTCCATATGTTCTGAAGGCTTGGACTCTGTTGCTGCTTACAAGATTAAGTATCATAAGGTAAATCATCAGCCCTGGTTTAATGAACATACTTGTGTTCTTAGACAGCAGTGAAGGAAGCCAGAACAGGCTTGGAATAAATATAAACTTCTTGTCTCTCACCAGATTTAATGAAAATCATTTCTTGGGTATCAGAAGACTGTAAAAGATGATAAAGCAGCCTATTTTTCAAATATTATTTTGCAGCAATCAAACTCACCAAACTATTCGTTTCAAACTATGAATAGGTTTTATTTATTTATTTATTTATTTATTTTTTATCCAAATGACAAAACCATCTACAAAGTGTTGTGAGAAGTTTTTAGGTGTTTTATAATAATAAATAAAAATAATTAAGTCCAGGTTTTGTGATTTGGATGTAAAGGAAACAGACGACTCTACCAAGTCAACACTTTTGACCTGGTTTCATCTATCAGTGTTTTGCCTTCGGGTTTGCTTGTTGCGACAGCTGACTTTATTTTCCAACATGTATTAAGCAAGTGGTCATTCAGCCCTTTCTCAAGAAGTCTGCTCTGGACCCTTTGGATTTCAAAAATTATCTGCTAATTTAAAAAAAAAAAAAAAAAGATTGGAGAGAGGAGGTTCAGCTGAGTTTTTTTTTTTTTTTTTTTTTTTTTTTTTGATAACAGTGATGTGCAGATTTTAATCTAATGGATCATGATATCCTTATGAAATGTTTAGAACATGTTGGTTTACTTCTTATTTGAAGGGACAATCCTTTTCAGTGAGGGTTGGGGAATTTTCTTTGTCTTCAGTTTCTATTGACTGTGGAGTACCCCAGGGCTCCCTTTGAGGCCTATTCTATTTTCACTATTTCAGCTGCCTTTAGGTTTTAACAAAAACAACAAAAAGTATGTCTTATCATCTTTATGCTGATAATATTCAGATTTATTTGCCTTTTAGATCAGGATGATCAAATTCTCGTTTAACTTTGATATTATGTCTTGTGGAGGTGGTTGGTTGGTTACTGCAAAATCGCCTAAAGCTAAATGTGAGTAAATTGGAAGTAATACTTTTTTAATTGAAATAATGTTGATTGACATAAATGATGTGCACATGGACAACAAATGTGCAGTACCAAATAAGAAATCTAGGTGTACTTTTTAACTCAACTCTAATGTTCGATCATCAGATTAAATGTGTGGTAAAAAGTTGCTTCTTTAAGTTTGAGAACTACGGCAAAAAATGAAATACTTCTTGTCTGTTGCTGATCTTGAGATTCATGCATTTATGATTCATGCATTTATGATTCATGCATTTATCTCCTCCCATTTGGACTACTACAATGCGCTTTATTTGGGAATTGCAAATTGCAACTGGTCAAGAATGCAGCTGCGTGGCTCCTTACTAGTACAAAGAAAAGGGATCACATTACTCCAGTTTTGGAAAAGCTAAATCGGCTTCTGGTTAAATATCAGATTCAGTATAAGGTGTTGCTGTATGTTTTTAAAGCTGTCCATGATATCGCCCCAGAATATACAGTATTATGCACCTGACTTATATGAACTCTGGTAGACCTCAAAGATAATTTAACTGCTTACTGCTCTCAGTTTTGTAAACTCGCCTGAAAACTAAGAGGGATCATGCATTTTCGGTCGCTGCCCCACGACTGTGGAATAACCTTCCACCTGACATCCAGATCTGCACCCTCAGTTGATGTTTTCAAATCTCGCGTGAAAATGGATTTTAAATAGTTGATTTTATTTGTACATTTTTTAAATAGTTTTTCTGTTATTGTTGATTTTTGTTTTAACTGTTCTCATCTTGTTGTGTTGCTGTACAGTCATTTGGTCTACTTTGTAGTAGAAAGGGATCTATAAATAATAGGTTTAATTAATTAAATTAATGTATAACCACAAACCGTTGTTTGAATATGAAAAAAAAAAGTAAAGCAGGTCCTCTAGTGTGAAATTTTCCATGTAATGCTACTGAAAAACTGTGATATAGTCCTGTCAGTCATACATTTTCAGAGCATTCCAGCATGCCACAATGAATCACACCAATTGCAGCATTGGAGATGACTATGAATTCTTACATTGTGACATCAAAGTAGGATGACTTGAAGCTGAATGAATTATTGTTGAAGCCAATGTTCTTTCATCAGTGCAAGAGCATTCCTGTGTGCTTTGGTGCTCAACGATGCAACTGATGCAAGCAGCCACTGTGGGTAGGGCCATATTGAGACTGCACTGGGCCCCAAGGCTATGACTTACTGCAGGGCCTCCCATCGCAATAATGATAAAGCTTTAAATAGGATTTTTAAATTCTGGATGCACTGAAATTTTGGAATTTTTGTTACCAGTTTCACAAAAAAGATATATGTCTAAGTTAAAATAGGGTTACTGAAGACAAGTAAACAGTCACAAATTAGGCTACAACAGAACAAACATCATACGTAATCGAGCTACTTGAAAAACTTAAAGCACTGATATTAAGATGTATAAAGAAAATGTACATATAGACTGCACGATCTCCACTGTATTTATTAAGTATGAAGTCATTCCTATTTATTTAACAGTCAAGTGATTCAGTCAAGAACATTAAGTGATTTTCTTTCTGATGTTTTATTGACACAAATGGCAACAGCAGCTATATAAGGCTGATTTAAAGAAATATTTTACCCAAAAATGAAAATTATGTTGTTGTTCTAAATCAGTATAAGATTCCTTCTGCTGCTGAATGCAAAATAATTTGGAACAATACTGGTAATCAGACAGTTGCACCAGACACCGGACTTCACTCATCCTCGTACAACTGGCACTCATCCACGTACAACTGGCACTTAGTGTAGAGGTATGGACAGGCCCCCATCTGCACTGGCATATCAATTGCCTAGAGTCATTAGAACTGCACCTTGCCTTGAGCCATCTCAAAGTGTGCTTACAAGGCAACCACATGTCGGGGTGAATAGACAATACAGTAACCATTGCATACATCAACCGATAAGGTGGTCTGTGCTCACGTTGCATGTCACAACTTGCCTCCTCCTTTGGAGTCAGAAGGTTCTGACGTCACTTTGTGTGGAGCTGGTATCCTCCTGTGTTCTCACCTCAAATGGGTAGTGGCAATGATAGGCCTTGGCTAGTGTCGGCTTGCTAAAACTACTCCAGAGTGTCTGTACTATATACCCTCATGAGCTCCTCCATCTCCTCAGCAGCCAGACATGGTGGAACGTCCGCTGCCAGACCTTTACTCATTGAATCCTTGAGAACTGGTAGAAGGCTGGGTTCTATATGTGAGACCTAAGTGGATGCCATATGTGTAAAGTCCACGGTATAGTCTCAAAGCCAGTGTTTCCCAGCAGACTTTTGCCATTTCCAAGAAGGTTATAATAATTTTCAAAAGAGTGGGTAGTGCTACAACAACGGTGATTGGTCTTCTTGTTAGGAGACCCTGGCCTACACTAAAAAGGGCTCAAGTGGCTTGCACAGAGCACTGGAAGGGGTAGCATCCATGGCGCTTTGGTAGAGGATCCAACTTTATCTGTCACTCACATGATGTCAAGAGTGACCGACTGAAAGGGTTACATATGTAACACCTTGTTCACTGAAGGAGGGAACAGATACGTCACGTCCCATCGCCACAGCTGCTGTACAACCACGGGGCAGCTGGGTCACCGGCTCAGCTCCTCAGCAAAAACCTGGTATGCATTGCACCTGATGCCTTGTTATGCTCATGCTGTGATCAGCTGCAGCTGGATGCAATAACTGCATGCCAATGTGCACTTTCTCATTTAGTTTACACTAGAAGTAGATTGGTCTCTCGAAGTGAGATCCCAATCCGTTGGTCACCGACGTGACGTCTCCATTCCCTCCTTTAGGAAACGAGGGTTACATACATAACTGAGACATTCTTTGCACGACCATTTCCAGAACCATACTCCAGAACGAAATGATGAGTGGAGGTGAATGAAATACGAAATAAGGCCCTGACTCTGGGATGTTAGAGTATTATTATGGCCAAAATCATGGGCCAAATGTTAAAGCAACCCTTGATTTTTTTTATTTTTTGTTTGGAAATGCCTCTGGTCTCATGTTATCTAAATGCTGATGATCAAAAGGGGCAAGGCTTTTTTTTTTTTTTTACCAAAATGGATGCAAAATAGATTGCCTGCAATTTGAAAACAGTCCAGCTAGGCAGGGCAATGCTCTCTGCGGATTTAATTCAAATGCTATGCCCCCCAAAACCAGGTCAACTTCTTACTCAACACAGGGAAACAAATGAAGAGGCAAAAGTTCAAGATAGAGACAACATTAATAAATCACAACAGTTTTGTTCTGAATCCGAGCAGCTATACAAGTGCACCAGATAATTTAATACAGAATGATGCAAATCTAACTGCACACAAGAAATCTGCAAATCCATCATGATATTGTAGTTTATTTGCATGATGTAGATTAGCTGTGTAAAAAAGGACTCCATAAAGTGGGTACATTATTTAATATGCATGCATATAGCTTTGGCAAAGAAAATTTAACAGATAGAAAACTGATGATATCTTAAATCTTAAAATGATATCTTATCAATTAATCTAATGTTAATTAATTAGTCTGCATTTGTAGGTTATCTGTAGGTTAAATGAACAATCAGATTTTACAATCAAATCTTCATATTTGACTTTTAAGATGCAAATTTAGATAAATCACTGTATTCTCTATTGAAAAAGAAGTACACTTTAGAAAAGGTAAATTATTGTAGAAATACTTAATACTTAAGTGCAAACTGAATGTAATGTTTTCAGACACTTGTAGCAAGTTATTTGGAATTTAATAACATTTTATTATAGTTTATATTCACAGGAAATGCAATTATTTTTACTTTTTTGACCCAGTTAAGTAAGAATTAAATACCTACAATATGTATAAATCATTTTGTAATTATTTCTATGGCTTTTGAAATATGGTCAAAATTTATTTCTGACAAGAATTTATGATAAACTAAATATACTGTATACTTCACTATCATTTCTATTGAAACACATGTTTTCTTAACGTACATATTTAAAAGTACTTGTCATTGCACATCTGTATTGATGAAATTGCAATTTAATGCATTTATAATATATAAAAACATACATTGTATATTTTTGATTATATATTGTGTATAATATATACTATTTTAAGTGTGTTAAGAAACAGTAATAAAAGTGTGATATCTTTAAGTACAGTTACTTTAAGTGGCCTCTAAGTTCATTACTTGTGGGCCAGTATAGTAAGAGAGTATGAGGTTTTTAAAAGTATACTTTTGAGATTTTAAGTACACTACAAGTGCACAATTAATACAGTTAAGCACACTTCTTTGTCACAAGGATTTAGCACAGCAGAAGAAATGGGCATGACCTCAGAATAATCAGTTTTTATCTGCGGGCAGCATATTTGCAATTCCACAATGCATGATAGGGTCCCTCATGGTTTTAGAAAGCTCTCTTTTATTTAGCCTTAACAAACCTGACACTCAACACGGTCCTGTTAAAGAACTTGAGAAGGAGGAATCCAATAACAAAATTAATACATACAGGATCTTATTCTCTGAGTGACTTGCCAATAACTTTCTTCAGGATTACAGCTAATCCTACAAACTAAACAAATAATTGAAAAGTAAATAATAAATAGTACATTTAATAGTCCTTAGATGCTATTTATATACACACTGAAACGTTTCTACTTGTTTCACACATTGAAACTGTAACATATAAAAGTATTGCTTCTGAATTCACAGCATAAAGTTTGCATACAAAAGTAAATGTTATAACACTTACAGATTAAAGTGAAAAAGAAAGGAAAAATATCACTAAAGATGGATGTCAAAAACATATATTTTGAAAGAGTTCTGAGGATCAAGAAAGGAAGATCAAGGGTAGCAACTACTACTAGCTTACTTTTATCTATTGACTTGAAGCACTTTTGTTTGTAGTGTGCATCGTTTTGTTTTTTTTGTTTTTTTTGTTTTTTTGTAAACGGTGAAACAGAAGACAAACTTTCAGTCATTTACATGTTTGTATTATTGGTGCACATTTTTCAATGGATTTGCTGCATGATGTTAATTAAATTGCCTAAAATACAAATCACTTGTACTGCAGGTCTGTTCATCTTGAAATATTTATATACACTCTTACAATTTGCCTAGACAGAATCTCGAGTGATATTTGTGAAATGGTGTGTGACATTTTAATTTGACATTAAAGTAAATTCTTCACACAAGATGCAACAAATTGATTAATCAGTAAGCCAAAATCAAAGTAATTGCATCTCAAGAGAATTTAAGGTCAAGCTGCTGTCTTTTTTATTCACATATACATATCTGCAAGCATTTACACGGTCTGAGTAACACTTTTTGGTTTTATTTACACTGTGGCCAGTCGTCACCTTCGTTATAAATTTGTCTCGCTGTTCCAACATGAACATGAACTATCTAAGACACTGTTCCCCATACTCCAACTCTCCTTCAATGTCTTCTGAGTCCTTCACAGTTGACCAACCCTTCCATTATCGTCACTGGTCATTCTCGTCCTCCAACAGTTCAACACATTCATGTTCATTCACTCACTACCTCTCACTTTCTTTGAGTCCACAACTCTCCTCAGCCTGGCCGAAAGCTGTCATGCAGACCCAGATACATCAGCGTGTTGTCAATCACAGCAACCCTTTCAATCTCCAACCACAACCTCTTGTTCTTTCTTCTTCTTGCACCATCCTACCATCATCCCGCATTAAGTGGCTGCCCTGCCGAAGCCTGAATGATTGACAGACTTTTGTTTCACCTTGTCAACTTCTGTATAATGTATTGAACACTGAGCAAGACAAATGCTTTCCAAATTTGTTTTTAAATATAGTTGCTCCACAGTGTTTTTGGGGCAATGCAGTCATGCTTTAAATGTTTGAATGCCATGACATTTAATAAATAAAATATCAAGCCAAGTGTTATTTGCAATTCTTTTTCTCAGAAGTCTTGTTTTCGTAGATTGAAAGTCACCGCCATTATTTCTGATCATGCCATTTCACAAAAATGGTATAGCTCCCACAATGTCTGAACAAATTAATATCAAACCCTGCAGTCCATTCGGAAGGGCTCATCCCTATGCCCTATTGCCTTCAAAGGGTTTACCATCTAGAGTGAGAGCTTCAAAGGGTTGAAGGGTGTAGGGGACCAGACAACTGTTTCTTGAAGTGCCCTTCTACACAATCACCACATGCCCAAACGGGGGCATTGTCATCATGCAAAGAATCTGCGCAAAGGATCATGGGAGCCCGAAGGGTCCACCAGTTGTAACCTTCGAAATATTTATTTTTGAAGGATTGAAGTGGACCCTTTTGAACACTTCGGTTTGGAAAGACAGTTCCGTATGGCGATATATCCCATAATTGGCGATATATCCCATTTGGAATGTACAAAAAAACTAGATCTGAATTCTGAACGATGATCGAAATGGAACAGATACAAGCCCCAAAGCTCACACAGCCCTACATAATTGTCTGGGTCGATATTTAATTAGGTATCGTTAGACAGATTTGATTTATATGCTGTTTAAAGCTTGATGAATAATCATGATGAATAATTATGTTTTTTGTTTATATAATATATGTGTGTGCACTGTGTATATTTATGATGTAAATATAAATATACACACATGCACGTATATTAAATAAAATATATATTATATTTTTATATTAGATATACACTCACTGGCCACTTTATTTGGTACACCTCTTCAATTGCTTGGTAACACAAATTGCTAATCAGCCAATCACATGGCAGCAACTCAATGCATTTAGGCATCTAAATATCACAAAGCTCAAATCATCACAGACAGTTTTTTTTGAACATGACAATGAGTTCACTTTACTCAAATGGCCTCCACAGTTACCAGATCTCAATCCAATAGAGCACCTTTGGGATGTGGTGGAACGGGAGATTCGCATCATGGATGTGCAGCCGAAAAATCTGCAGCAACTGCATGATGCTCTCATGTCATTATGGACCAAAATCTGAGCAATGTTTCCAACACCTTGTTCAATCCATGCCACAAAGAATTAAAGCAGTTCTGAATGCAAAAGTGGGTCCAACCCCGTACTAGCAAGGTGTACCTAATAAAGTAGCCAGTTAGTGCATTTATATATAATATAAATTATATAAATATATACATGTAAATACATGTAAATATTTTCAAAATATATACTGTATGAGTGTCTATTTATATATACATAATAAATATACATTATGTACACAGCAACTTTTATTTTGGATGTGATAAATCACAAATAATTATTTGACAGTACTAGTTACTTTATATATGGATCTGCTTATATATGCTACAGCTCGTTTCTGCTTCTACATCACTGTGTTTTGATCCAGAGATTATGTACTCTTTCAGGAGATGTGTAATAGTGCCCGCCTAATATACAACAGTAAATACAATGAAAGCCAAATGAGTCTCCCAAATGACTTAAAATTAAACCCTATGGTCATCGTAATACATGCCTCTATAAACATTTCTGCAACACCATAATTATGTACCTTACTGCATGTTTTGTGGCAGTTTCAAGGTGAAATATGCAGAGAATGGTGGTAAAACACACCTTCATTACTTGACCACGGTACCTTTTTATTACGCCACTTGAGGTACATATTGTTGGTGGTACAGAATTCAAATATCCAGGGAGTGTCGATAAAAGTTAATGCTCTATTCCTTTGGAAATGTCTCCTATACCAAACCCAACCCTAAACCTACTCAATAGTGTTAACAATTAGGCAAACGGGATATAAAAAACAAAATTTATTACATTTATACTTAAATGTAATTAATCTATTTATCTATTTATCTATTCATTCATTCATTCATTCATTCCAATTTTGCAGAAATGTAGGGCTACTTCCAATGAGCCTGGGTAGCAAAATTCTGTCAATGGCGGTGAAGGAATCAACCCTTAAATGCATCCATGTTTCTCCAATCATCGTTGGATATTCAGGTCTTTAGCATCCCAGACCTACATTTCCAGCTAGGATGGATCTCTAAACTACAACAGCAAACTCTCTTAATATTTTAAGAACATTTACAGAAGAATAAAGTGTATTTTGTTACCTTTTGAAACCTTTTGAAAGAAGGGTTTGGTTGATGATTTGCATGTATCAAGTCATTAGATTTTAAATATACTGTATGTAGAGGGTAGTGAATGACTTTATATATATTTGTAATGCATTGTAAAGAAAACAAACAAACAAAGTATTACAAAATCTTTTGTACTGAACTTTTCTGAGAGACTTTTGCATTTACTTTTTTAACTAATTTTTTTTTAGGTTTATTTATCTTTAAACAAGCAAAGCCAATGCCTCCCTCCATCCATTTTCTGCTGTTGGAACCAGGTTGAGGTAGAGGCAGGCTGAGTAAGGATGCCCATACGTCCTTTTCCCTGACCACTTTCTCTAGCTCATCATGGAATCCCAAGGTGTTAATCCCTCCAGCATGTCCTGGGTCTGCCCCGAGGTCTTTTCCCATCTGGACATGCTCGGAACACCTCCACCATAAGGCATTTGGGAGGCATCCTGATCATATGCCAGAATCAACTCAAATAGCTACTTTCAACACAGAGGAGCAGTGGCTCTTGGACCATCCTGGATGCCCTTACCAAAAAATTGTATATTTCAAGTTTATTTTACGAAGTATACGTAAGTAAAGTTAAAGTATATTTTTAAGTATACTTTATGTAGCAAGGATACAAATATCAGTGTTCTAGTAGTATACTTGTTTCAATACTTATTGGGACTATATTGGCCTACTTTCCAGTATATAAAAGTATACTTTTAAGTATACTTTAAGAATAATAGTAGCAAACTTTGAGTACACAACTAGTTTACCTCTATGTTTGTAGTTTGTACTGCACTTATACTAAAAGTGAACTTATATGTATACTGGTCGTTTACTAATTAAATACTCTGTACAGTTTGAAATATAGTCTCAGTAAACTAGCTACTAGTTTAGTAGTTTTATACTGCAAGTATACTCATAAGTTTGCTTTAAGTAAACTTTACATCATACTTTAAATATACCACTATGTCCCTATTGAGGTTTGAATTTGTATATGTTTTGTTGTATGAATATCTGAGCATACAAAACATCCAAAGAAAGAACAGGATATATGCTTGTAAACAAAAACATTTTATTCTAGCTTCATGCATTTATTTCATTATTATTATTTTTTTAACACTTTAATATGGGTAAGTTTCATAAAAAAAAGAAAGAAAGAAAATGTTGAACAGAAAGCTGAAAAAATGACTAAGAATTGGATACAGAATGATAATGAAAATATAGAAGGAATTACTCGACAACCCCAAGCTTGACTGTAATTATTACATCTTCATCAGTCGACATTTTATTCCATATTATTACAGTTTTGATGCTGTTTTTTTTTTTAATTCTGTACAGAAGATGTGTAATAGCGCCCTCTACCAATAATTAAAACACAGATTCTAGGAGTACCTGTACAGCTCAAACATATTTAGAATTTTGGTAAGTATAAGTGAAGTATGCTTAAATGTCATTTTAAGTATATTTCTGAGGTGTACATAAAGCCCATTTCTGAGAAGTGCATAAAAAAAAAAAAAACATACTTTCTTATTTTTAGTTTAAAAGAAGTATACTAATAGCACACTTGAATAAACTCATTTTTTGTAAGTGTGACCAAGCTTTGCACCCGGTCTCTCAGCCCAGACACCCTGCAGAGAAAACTCATTTCGGCAGCTTGTGGGCTCACCACCTTTAAAGAGAAATGAAGGGGACCTGGGTGATCTACAATGGTTGGCAGATGGGGTACTGGACCTCAGTTTAAATCAGTATACCAAAGTTTAATTTTGTGACCCAAAACTGACAGTAATCTATCCACTAATTTCTGTCTGAAATTAAAATGTACTTTTATAAGATGTAATTGTGTGTGTTTATGCTTAATGAGAATGTAATTTGATTTGTTCTATAAAAATATTTGGCTACCAGTGTCTTACTGCCTGTCAGATGTTACTTAGTGAAAGCCAAATCAAATGCAGCACAGGTGCCAGAGCAGTCACACAAACAGCAATTACATCCTGAAATATAAAAAGTGCAAATGGAAAACAAGAGACTGATTTCAAATAAATTAACACAGTTATTTGAAAATAAAGTTTTACCAAAGTTAAGTACAGGTTAAACTTTTGACAGATTCTGTGGCCAGTGGCTTATTATCAAACAAAAAATCACGTCCTTTAATTTGCAAAAAAAAAAAAAAAAAACACACATTTACACTAATGCACTTATAATGGAAGTCCATCAGGCAGGATAGCGGGGGATATTAAAAGCAGAAATGTGAAGCTTGTAATTTTGTTAAAGCACTTTCATAAATTTTTCAGTTTGTTATTTCAGATGCATTATGAATATTTTCTAAATTGTCTTTTTGATGTGGAGCTAATTTTCTAAGTGGACAAGTTACAGTTACGCAATTCCATTGAGCAGAGTTTGCTCCAAATCAGCAACATGACTAGTTGCATGATGTCTCTCACTCACTCACATGCATATGCAACCTCCACAATGCAATGATGTGGTAGTCCCAAAAATGTTATACATTTATTATTATTATTATTATTATTATTATTATTATTATTATTATTATTATTATTATTTTAGCAAGCACACAGTTGTAGAACATAACCGAATCCTAATACAGAGTTCTGGCATTAAACTCTGGATGGTGCAGTCTTACTCAATCTGACATAATTACATCATATTGCATGGCACAGCTGATTGGTTCTCTCCTATATCAGCAACCAATGAGCTTGCTGCTCAAAATTCAAATACCTGTTTTTTTTTGTTTGTCCAGTGAGTGCTTCAGAACAGCTGAAATCAACATCTAAGATAAGTGAATGCTCTTTTAATCCATGTTGCTGTATATATTTGCTTCTGTGGCTCAGAAGGTTGTGGGTTCGATTCCCAGGGAACACATATACTGGTAAAAAAAAAAAAAAAAAAAAAAAAAAAAATTACCTTGTTTACCTTGGCTACCATGCCGGCTGGCTTAACAGTGGTGGCCTAAGACTATGTGTGCCTTGGCGGCCATGGCGACTGGCTTAACTCTAATTAGACATGTAACGTTAATTAACAAAATGAATACATGTTGCAATCTGACTGATAAGACCTCAGCATCCACCTGAGAAAATGTCATAATTTAGTCATTTGATATCTTCTGTTATTTTCTAAACATCATCAGTCCCATGGGCCAGAGTAATAGGTTTGTTAAGTCATGTTCGTGGAAAGATGAGATGGAAAAAGTTAGCCGAGGCATAGCATTTACTCACTGGTGTAGATAAAAGTTATCAGGGTTACAGTGCAGAAAATTCCAGGGTGGACTGAACGTGAATTAACTGAAATAAAAGCAGAATAAATGTTCTTTCTCCATTTCTGAACTGCACAGCACAGCTAGAGCATACATCACATGTGCACATATCTCTGACTACACTACCCATAATGCAGTTCATTCAGGACTATGTCAGCCATAGATAGTTTTAGAAGGGATTTAGAAGTAGACACTTTTTCTCTGAGCTGCTTTCAATCCCATAATACACTGTGCAAGTGTTAACGCTCAATTTACATTGCAATTAATTGAAAATGCACCCCCCTACTATCGGTGTTACACCGATGTTACTATCGGCGTGTCCTCAGAGCGATTAAATGCCCTAACTGCCTTTGCTCCAGCTATATAACATATGCTAATGTAAATGCTAGTGATGTTACGTTCAACACCGAAGCTTCAAAGCTTGTGTTTGTCTCTCTCTCTATATATATATAAATAAGACATATGGGGAAGTCGTGGCCTAATGGTTAGAGAGTTGGACTCCCAATCGAAAGGTTGTGAGTTTGAGTCTCGGGCCGGCAGGAATTGTGGTTGGGGGGAGTGCATGTACAGTCCTCTCTCCACCTTCAATACCACGACTTAGGTGCCCTTGAGCAAGGCATCAAACCCCCAACTGCTCCCCGGGCGCCGCAGCATAAATGGCTGCCCACTGCTCCGGGTGTGTGTTCACAGTGTATGTGTGTGTGTTAAATGCAGAGCACGAATTCTGAGTATGGGTCTTCATACTTGGCTGAATGTCACTTCACTTTCAAACAGAGAAATACAGAGTTCTGGCATAAAACTCTAGAAGGCGCAGTATGGTAGGTCTAACATAATGGCATCATATTGTTCATATCATATTGTTCATATCATAGCTGATTGGTTCTTTCCTGTATCAGCAGCCAATGAGCTCAATGAGCTTGCTGCTCAACATTCAAATACCTGGCTTTTGTAGCAGTTGCAGCACACTTCAGAAACCCTCCACCTTGCCCAGCTCCAGCTGTATAGATTTCATAAGAGGTAATTCATGTAAGATATTGGGGTTTTTCGTATGTCTACATGTGCAGCAGCAGTATTTCCTACATGCTCACAAGAGCATGTTGAGGATGTACTGGCAGTCTCTGTACTTGCTTTGCCAGAGCAGCAGCATAACGTAAAAACACATTAAAATGACATACATTGTCATTTACATTATTATGCCAATCCCTCCGAGAGTTGTCATAACAAAATTATGGTTTAACAGATTGAAGTAACATGTTTTAATATATTTGATTTCAGAATGAATTCTCAGTGTCAGGGCGCTGAGAAAATTGAGAATAAACAGGCTGCTTTACAAACGAACTATATTTCCAAAGCTAAACATAAAAGTACAATTAAATGTGGATATTTTCCCTGTTCTTTTTGTGGTCCCAGTATACACAGTAATTTGTTGGTTTGATGAATGAATGGATGGATGGGAGGTTTGGTTGAATGGATTGTTGGATGGATGGCTACACCTGTGCAACTGTACTCATGTGAAATATGAGAATATGAACTTGGTCTTGTCTTTTTTTTTTTTTTTTTTACTTCTATTAAGAATTTAGGATGGTAAATGTCAAGTTAGGTAATACAAAAATAATAATCAGAACATAAACTGAACACAGTTTGAATGTGTCTAATGGGTGCTTTAGTACAAATAATAGTGGACGGGAAATTAGTCAATCAAAATTGTAAAAAAAAAATAAATAATAATAATAATAATAATTTGTCTCAGCCATATATATACGTAGAAACACTCTGAATAATGGCATTGGAGGATGCAGGTGTTGTTTACCTCTGGAGAAAGCTTCTGTGCTGAAGCCATTAGAGTAAATGCAGTGCGACTCTGACCCTGGCACCAGAAAGCAGGCTGATGTCAGAAACATTCAGGAAGAGCTACACTCAGCCACCTAATTCTGTTAATTGCTGCCTGCCTCAATATATAACTACTTTCATAAACACTGAACTTGACAATGTGTTAAAGCGGAGGTGGACTTTTGCAATTTGCAAAGAACAGGGTGTTAATAAATAAATAAATAAAACACACACACACACACATACTGCTGCTTAATGGAAAGCTTAACCTGAGTTTAACCTCTAGAATGACTTTGGTAGAAAGGCAGTGACGTGCTTTGATACATTGGTCATTCGTGACTATGTGACCTCAAAAGCATGAAGGATGTCTTTTAGCTTAGGTTTGATCTACAACGTACACGTTCAGTTGATATCTGTTAATGACAACCCATTGTTTTGAAGATATAACAATCAAAAGACAAAAAGCTAATAAAACAAAGACTCTCTAAAGAATACAAAGATAATGATACAGAAAACTGACCTTTACGACTAAAATGGTTTTAATATACTGAAGAGCAACCATAGGTTCTTTGATAACACCATAACTGTATCATTAAAAGACTTATCATGAGCTAATTTGCTGCGGTCATACTTAAGATCACTTATTTTGCACACATCAAATGTCATTTGGTCTCGGTCTCTTTATAATGAGCACCAATAATTAATTCATTTTATAGTGTCCAATTGTGGCTAATGCAGAGCATGACTAACAACAGAGTTTTCATTAGGGTCTCCCAGTAATCATTGCAAAGAATTACATGCTGTGAGTTTGTCAAGCTTTAGCAGAAATCACCAACAAAGAGCCCAGTGGGTCAGAGAGGTAGAATTACACAAGCTCTTCAGCCTGCACAGTTGAACCGCTGGTTGGCATGGTTATCAGCTCCTCAATAGCATGTGTTATGTGTAAAATAAAGACTATTCCTCCATTCACTTGACGTGAATAATGTGTAGCGCAGAAGCTTTCATCATGAATAAATTACTTAATATGTAGGCCTTGTATTTGTACTAATGCTAATGAGGCAATTATGTAGTAGTAATAAGTTTTATTATAAAGTAAAAATATATTCAAAACAAAAACTAAAATATATATTGAGATTAAGAAGGAAAAAAAGCCCCTTTAGAAAAGTAGAAAGTATTTACTTTTATTAGAAAATGATGAGATGCTTATGCTATTCTGAGCTCTTTCAACCTCTTGGTTATAACCCATTGCCAAACAGATGATAATTTTGTGCTAATGGTCATCATCGTATAAGAATGAAGAAGGCATTTACATAAGAATTAAACAACTTTGACCTTGAGCGACCCTAAAAATGCAAGTAAACAACATCAGACTGCGCTATATTTTTCTTTTTTCTCAAAACATAACTTTCAGAACTTTTTATGAAAAAAGATTTGATTATATAGGGATTCATTTAAAAAACAACCCCTCATATTGTGTTTTGCACTTGTTAAACCAATACGCGTTTCAGAAAAAGGTCAAATGTTTCTAATTATTAATGTCAGCTTGTAATAATTTTTGGTTACACTTTAAGGAACCCATTCTCACTATTAACTAGTTCATTGTCACACTACGCTGCCCGGAAGGAACACCGAGCCGGGGATAAACAAAATAAAGCTTTATTAATCCAACACAGGGTACATCCAACATGGAACACTGAGGAAGACACACGCATGAGGATTGTAGACCCGACAAACACAGACTGAACAGACATGGGTATTTAAAGACAGGATAACGAAGGGCAGACAGGTGCATGAAATAACTAAATTAATGAGAACATGGAACACATGAGGGAAAACTAGACACACCTAAACACATATAAAGAGTCCACTCCTGGTAGGATCGTCCTCGCACTGTAGAAAGAACAGGGGAGGAAAAATGGGTGGGAACTTGGGAGGAGGTTCCAGTGGAGGACTGACTTCCGAGAGGGGGCCAGCAGACATGGACCATGGAGGAAGGATCTAGGGAGGAGACGATGGAGGGAGGAGCCAGGGAGGAGACGATGGAGGGAGGAGCCCGGCAGGAGCCAGGCCACAGTCATAACGGCCCAAGGTGGAGCCAACGGTGGGAGGCTGCTGACTCCAGGGGGCCAACCCATGGCAGCGGAGCAGGTGGAGGAGGATCCAAAAGCCGAGATGGAGAGCTGAAGAGCCAGGGTGATGGTGAGGATCCAGAGATCCTAGGTGGAACTGATGGCTCTGGTGACCAATGTGGAGATGTGGATCTGGAAGACCGTGGTGGAGCTAGAGCGACAGGGACTTAGGAGTCGAGGGAAAGAAGGAGCCTGATGGAGTCGGAGGGATGGAGGGATGAGGTGAAGCCAGAGGAGTGGAGTCTGGAGGCGTAGGATGGTCGACGCCAGACCAAGGCAGAGAGGAGGTAGCCATGGTAGAGTCCAGGCCTTTGGAGGCTGGAGGTGGTGGTGAGAGAGATTCCGACCAAGGCGGCGCTGGAGGATGGCAGGGCTGAGGGCGAGCAGAGGGGCTGCCAGATGACAGTGGTGGAGGAGGCAGGAATGGGTTCGAGGGCAGGCATTTTGAAGGAGTGGGCACTGGAGGACACCTTCTAGGAGCAGGCACTGGAGCGGGCTCTGGGGCTGGAGCCCTTCCTGGGTTTAACTCGGGAGCTGGAGCCCATACTGGGCAACTGGGGATCAGGCACTGGAGAATTGGAAGCCCCCTCAGGGCTGGATGAGGAAACCAAGGATAAAGTAGGGTTGGACGGGACTAGTGGAGACGTTGGAGAGAGGGCAGTACAACTTTCAGCACAGAGTCACAGTCTATAAGATCCTCTACCTGATTTTGACCCTTTTGTTGCTCCATATTTTGCTCACCCTCTGCCGTGATGCAGGCGGAGGAGCTCCACTCCGCACTCACACTCTCCACGGCTTACTTCCTCGTGGTGGGCACTGTCACCACCTCTCGCACCTGGTCTGATGGGTTGCACTCTGGCTCACCATAATCGTTGGGCTCTGGCTTATGCACCATACCGTGGGGAGATGGTGGGCTGGGCTCTGGGTCTAGAGTGATTTCGGCGAGATCCTACACAGGGCAGATGGTAAGTGATGCGGACCTGTTTCTCACCAGAGTCCACTCCACAAAGGCGGCAAATTCCTCCCGAGGACCATCTTCGGATGACAATGCTCTGCACTCTGTGTTAAGGCTGGCATTATAGAAATCACAGAGCGCGTCATCTGGGTAGCTGGTGACATTAGCTAGCAGTAGGAACGGTCTTGTATGGTCCTCGAAAGAACGTCCTTCCTGCTCCAGCAGGAGGAGGAATTCGAGGTGAAGGAGGGGATCCATAAAACACAACACTACGGAAAGAAAAAGGACTGAGGAAAACCAGAAAATAAATGGAAGAGAGAGATGCTATTAAACTTTTTTTAGTTTGGGTCTTCTGCCCAGAAGGAACACAGAGTCGAGGATAAGCGAAATAAAACTTTATTAATCCAACACAGGGTATCTCCAACATGGAACACTGATGAAGAAAGATGTAGGTGGATTGTAGACCCAACAAACACAGACTGAACAGACATGGCTAGTTAATGACAGGATAACGAAGGGCAGACAGGTGTATGGAATAACTAAATTAATGGGGACACTGAACACATGAGGAGAGAAAACTAGACACAACTGGGAACTAATCAAATCAAACACAGGAAACAGAAACTGGGTCACAGGGGCAAAAACACACATAAAGAGTGCAGGGGTGTGACACTTGTATACTACTAGTATAGTGACTGTTTTCTACACATATTAATGCCTTATTCTGCACGACCATATTTTAGATAACTACTTACGTACAGTAAACCTAAACAACTAACGACTACCTTACTAACTATTAAAATACGGTAAATTAGGAGTTTATTGCATCAAAAGTCATAGGTAATAGTTCAGTTAAAAGTGAGAATTGTTTTCCAAAATAAAGTGTGACCATTTTTTGACAAATAATCCCAAATTGGTTGAAAGCACCACTCGGTCATGACTGCCTCTGGCACACATACTTGGCAGGTTGTAAAAAAAGATTGTTTGAAAATCTTTGTTATTTTTGAGTCTTTTGCAATTACAATGCCATCAGTGAGAAAATGACCAAGCCCCTAGTCTCAAATTTAATGAGTATCTAAACGACTTCACATGCATTTATGAGATATATAACTGACAGTCATAGCAGAAGCTTGCTGTTAATATTCAGAGTGTGGTCTGCAGCTGTACCTTCGCATTTAAAGGCCTCATAACTGCTGCTGGCATTGATTTTTATTTTTTTTTAAGACCTATTTTTAGTTTGTTACCATCCACCCTGCGGTTACACATACACACCAGATCATAGCATGAGCTTTATAACCACATGAGACTTTTGTGTTTCTGTGCAAGATTGTGAACCAGAGGTGGTCGTCTGCCAGAGTTGAAGAGAAAGACGTGTCGGCAGTCTTTTAAGAACTCTGGAGCCAAACAGACACCACAAGATCTCAGAGCAGATCTTTGATTGACAGAATCTGCAGCTTTGGGCCAGATTTTCCTCATCACTGATTCAAAAGGAAAGTCTAGCTGACATATTTGATCGATTTCTCTATTTCATTTGTGTAGAGTGTGAGGCTGCTGGGAGAAGCACATCATGTGTCTTGTGATAATAGCTTGAAAGCTCAGAGGAAGGATATGCATCAAAGCAGTACACAGGTAGGGAAGCTCAGGGTTATTGGATTTGGCTAGAAAGCACAACTGCTTATGACAGCTTGACCTTCTGTGTCAAATATGCAATACTACATTTCACATTACAATGCATTGAAAAAAAAAATGTGGGAAAGTAACTACAGCCAGTGATGGGAATATTATAAATAACACCGTTACTAACGCCATTACTTTTTCCAGTAACGAGTAATCTAATTGATTACTCTTCTCATCTTAATAACGCCGTTACCGTTACTGCCAAAAAATGCGGCGCGTTACTATAACTGATGAAGCTGTTTTTTTTTCATCAGACCAACTAGATCTCTGAGCGAGAGGCAAATACTTGTTTTTACTGTTCTTCTTTGGTTAGTGGGCAGAGCACGAGACAAGCGCATAAATGCTGACGATTGGCTGAGGTAGAGTAAAATTTAATTGTAAGCCAATCAGAGGTAGAGTTGGGCGGGTGTTACTACAATATTTCAATTTTTATTACATAATTATTTAATTTCTTTAGGCTAAATTTGTAAAAATAGAGTCGGCTCTTCAGATATGCGAGCCAGCTCCCGACGTTCACCTAAAAGAGCCGGCTATTAGAGTCGGCTCAATCGCGAATCGCGAATCGCGAACGACTCATCAAAAGCTCATTCGCGAACTAGTCGATCCATCAGCACTAACGCTCATGAATTGCGAACGACCAGGACACACAATGAGACTTTTTAGCCTGGGGAAGCTAGTCTTGACTCCACTGAGGAATAGGCTCTCTGACCAGAAGTTTGAGAAGCTTTTGGTTTTGAGATACAACCACTGGTTCAATGACAAGAATAAGGTGGATGGATAGCTAGATATACATTTTTGGTACATTGCTTAAAGAGCATAATTTAATTTAGATTTATTTGTTGGCTGGCTGCAGCCTCTTGAAGTAAGATTGTCAATGGCCAGAGTATGAGATTTATTTTATGGAGATGTATTTTTTATTTTTTTATGTATTACCTACCTGTTTATATCCTTCGTTTTGCTATACATTGCACTTTCCAGTTACATTGAAAGCACCTAATATTGTTACACTGTTCTACTTGAAGTACAGTATTTTTTTCAGTAAATTGTTGTTGTTTTATTTGCACTACAAAGAGTGTATATATTTGTTATTTGTTATTTGTTTTTGGTATATTGCTTAACAGGCTTAATTTAATTTTGCCCAGTTGTGGCCTGTTGAGGGGCAATAAATATCAAATAAGTATCAAAACATCTATTGTGTTATTTGCATTGATCCACTATTTAAACATAATATCTACATACATGGCATTTGATTGGAGGCTAGTCTCACTTTGTCCCACAGCAACATTTATTTTTTTAGATGAGTGTACAATGTTTCATGTTTCTGTTAATAATGTATTGTATTAAGTGTCCATTTCATTATAATATTCAGATTTATCATAAATAATTGAACATGCACATGTATTTTAAGTTCCTTTAAAGAGGAGTAGAGGTGGGGTCACATTTGAGCATTTAAAATTTAATTTTACTTGAAAGTAAAGCAATAGTTACTTTCTTAAGTAACTAGTTACTTTTAAAATTTGTAACTGAGTAACTAATTAAGTTACTTTTTGGAAGAAGTAACTAGTAACTGTGACTAATTACTTTTTAAAAGTAACTTGCCCAACACTGACTACAGCAGAAAATATTTAACGCTTTTCTGCAATGAATACGTTAGTTATAAATCATACATACTTGTTACCCTAACTCAGTAAATGTTTTTCTTAATATTTAAATAGTGTTTCATATTTACCAATTCGCAAGTAACACTGTTTGCATTTATTTATCCAGTTATTGCTGAGTTTGTTGCTCAGTCGATGTTTATGGAATCTGAGTCTTTTGTTTCTATAACCCAGATGAATATTACTTTATACTTTTTTTCTTTATTAAATTGAATTCTTAGATTGCATTCTTTATTCAGTATGAACTTTCATAAACACATAAAGTCTACTTTATAAAGAGAAAATGTAACTTGATTTTGAACCATTGAAATTACCTCTGCAAAAACAAATGAAATAAATTACTGCAAAACCTTAATTACCTGAAAAAAAAACAAAAAAAAAAACAAAAAAAAAAGATTTAATGATCAGATGTCAACAAGTGCATGAAATACGGGGTCACTTAATTAATTTATTTTTTATTATTATTATTTTTACTTAATTGCATTTGTTTTCATGTTTTAAAGGATAACATATGTGTGGAAGAGTAATGGAAGTCTCTGCTAGCCGGTTTTCACACCATACGACCATAACATTTTCTTGACTTTTCTCTGTATTTTCTGGTCATTCAAAATACTGGATAACACAGAGCAACTTTGATTGACAATGATGTTGATTTCTATTTGTGTGTCAGGAATGAATCCATAAAATTGAGGAGGAGGAAAGGATGTAGAAGTTTGAATCATGATGAAAGCATAAAACATAAAATCACAAAGCAAATCTTTAGTTTTAAATGTAGTTATGGGTTACTGTCACATTTAGCAGATTAGAGCTGGGTGAAATTATCGGTTTCATTTTGTGATTATTTATTTTCAATATTATTATTTTCTTATATGTATATGAGAATGTTTATATGCTTGATTATATGTATATTGTACAGCACTTTTGGTCTATCATTTATTGTCAAATTTAGAAATAAAGAACAAGAACAAGCAATTAAGCAATTGAGATTTGCTATATAGTATAGTATATCACTTGTCTTGTTGACTACTCAATACAGATCCAATGTGTCCACAAGATACAAAACCAATCGACAAGCTGACCAGTCATTGCAATCCCCACCATTAAGTTGAAAGAGAAGGGGCATTTTAGGAGGGGTTCAGCACACAGACTCCTTCCCACAAATCTTGCTGTATACCTGTGATCTGCTAATGAAAACAACACATGCCAGATGTGGCTCTAAATTGCCAATGATGAGATGATTTTGCCAAGCTTCTCCATTGACAGTATTACGATGCAGCTTAGTTGGGTCTAATCTTGTTGACAGCAATAAAACAGGTGGTTCAACAGAAGCCAAGCTCCCTGACATAGCGGGGCTTACAACAACAGGCATCATCTCTGACAGATAAAGCTAGCCAGAAATCCATGTGTGTAGCAGCACCTTTCTGTGATATCTTAAGTCACACTGTTCCCAATAAAATTAATCTTGGCCGGTGCCCATGTGAGCAGACAGGTCTGTTTATTCTGCTCCGCTAGACAAAATGAAAGCTGGCCTTGCTGTGAGCAGCCCTGCGGACTACTTTGATTTACGCCTGCAGACATTCAACTGAAAAATATTACTGCTGGATTCTCTAAATTCACACTTAAAAAGGAAATAGGAAAAGTGCATAACCTACCCAGTATCAGCGGTAGTGATACAGATGAAGCAAGAAGCACATATTGGTTATTTTCTGTATCAGTAAATTGCTATATTAAAGATGGAGTATGTAATATTGACAACTAGTGGTTCAAATAGGTACTGCAGTCCAAATTCCAAATATCGGAATATTCTCCCACCCTGCACTCCTTAAACTCGACCCTCATGCATTTGCCAGATTGAGGAACAGCAACAGGAAAACATGCAATAGGCCTTACATTGTGCTTTTGTAAGTTTAATGAGTTAATTTGCCTATTTAGTCTCTGGTCAGAAAGCTTTTTAGATAAATGCCAAGGGGTTTTAGGTTGGGTAGAATCAGTGATCCTGACCCAGTTCGTTTGCTGGCTTCCATGGTTGAGACTGTGTTTTTCACCAACTGGCAACCTAGGGTGTTGAAATACTATTGGGTAAATTGGCAATGGGCAGAACCACACAATCCAAAACAAAAACATGCATTCCAACATGGAACACACATTTCGGCTGGATTTTTTTTTTTTTTTTTTTTTTGAGAAATAAATATGTGAACAATTTTCCTAAATATTTGTAAACATGCATTGTTATGCTTTATTATAGTGAAGTACAGCACCCTTAACAGCAACACAAATAATGCTTGCAGCAAAAAGAAGTAAAAAAACAAATGTGGCTACAAATGCCTCATTTGCATAATACAAAAAGACTCAAATTGTATCCCCGAATCCACACTTAGCCTTTTTAATAATCTAATACACCTCGATAGACTCTTGTTGACTTGCCAGATTTAGTTTTTGTTGAGCACACCTGCATCTGTTAACTTGTTTTGCCAGTTCAGTCACTTTCTTTCTGTTCTTTTTATCCACGCCATCATCAGCCCTAGTTGATCGTCTAAATTAGCGAATGCTTACAAACTTGATAATCCCGAACCCCTAATGCTCGTTCCTGTCTAAACATCACCTCAACATTGTAGCGCCGTCCCTTGCCAGTTCTCTCGCCCACGTGAAGCGTCTCCCTGCAGATGAGACTCAGTGTGGGAGGGCGCTCTGTCATGCTGATGTGATGCGCTTTTGAATTCACTGTAAGATCCGTTTCACGCATGCAGCCTTATCCTCTCCCCACAGACGAAAAGCTTCGCTCGCTTTCATCAAAGCATCTTTTTAATGTTTCTCTACATTCTTTAATTTATGAGTTCGTTATGTTTCATTTCTAAGGGCTTGATATGATTCGTCTTTTTGGTGCAGCAGGTGAACAAGAGATGAACTTCCAGTTTGCTATGGAAAGATGTAGATGAAGGCACAAGGGAACGGGCAGCTACAAATAAGATGCTAAAGAAGAGAAGTTTGACAGGTGACAGGTTTCAGTCTGTGAGCATTGCATGTTTATGGAATTCATGGAAGAGAAGAAAGCTTTTGTAGTTGGTAGACTTGTAACCCTTCCCTAGTCCTTTGATGAAAGCTTAAATGTAACTCTGTCTTCCTATATTCTGCACAGACTCCAACGCAAGTCCCCAAACATCAGCTGAATGAGGCTGTGCAAACAAGACACAGGAGAGGTTAGGTTTATGTAATCAGTGATCACAGCAGAGATACATTAATCTCCACATTCAAAACCTTCCGATACATCAAAGCAAACCCTCTTTGCTCCAACCTCGCAAACCTTTGCAGGCATAAATGGATGAGGCCACTTTCACATGTATTAAAAAGTTAGGATTAGGACTTGGCATAGGGTTACTTGCATGTAAATGTGCATAATAAATTATTATTATTATTTCAGCATTATTATAATAGTAAGTACTGTACATGTAAGAAGGACACCGTGAAACAAAGTGTCCATCTTTGCTGCACTTTAAAAGAAGTGTGCTTATTTGATGAACTACATGGTATTTGATCCACTAAATAACTTTCTTCATAAAAACAAAAGTGTAATTGCGCAATATTTTTAAATACATTATATACAGATAACAAATGAATTAATGAATATAAATAATGTTAAATGATATTGTAGATATTGTAGTTTGTGAGTATATTCGGCACAACACAAACCATATTTTAGAAAAAAAAATAGAAGTTATTATGAAACCACATAAAGATGTACTTGAGTCATACTTTAAGTGGGTCAAAGGTATATTATTTCTGAAATATCTGCTCTCATTAAAAAGTGCACTTCATTTTCTCAAGCGAATAACTCACATCCCCATTTGTAAATTTTCAAGACTGAAAAACACATTTTCAGTGACACCTTATTTGTGTGAATGAAACCAGACTGGACAACAATATGTCATGTTATAGAGTGTGAGAGAGCTGCACTAGCTGCACATATGTGTGTCAGATATGAGCTGTGTTTCATCTGAAGGTCTTAGATCTGCCTTGCACCAGAGCTGCTCTCGTCAGTTGTGTGATCTGCACAAGCATCAAATGTTCCGCTCTTTACTCAGATATAAATGCTGCTTTCATATGCAGTCACCATGTACCACATGGCATAAGCTGACTGAGTTATGCTGAATCTGAAGTCAATGGAAGTTCTTGCTCAAGATTTAAATAATATGCTGCGGTGTTTGCTGTTAGCTGGTCCAGCAGTTTCCTATCAGAGTTCCTTTGAAAACTCCCCCTCCCCAGCTCCACCTGTCTAGATCTGCAACGGGATTTATGTATGCCCTTTGGTGCGACAGCAGCACATCTTACAATATGTATTTGAATCTATTGGCAGTAGCAAGTCCATACCTTCTCTGCAGCAGAGCATGTGACAGATATACCCAGACCAAATACATTAACATTGACATGTTTTTAACATGCTAAAAACTATTTGAGAGTTGTTATGTTTAAAATATCTACATTTGTTTTTTACACACGCATGAAAGTCATACAGACTTGAAAATACATGATGAGTAAATGAAACAGAATTTAATTTCCACTATTCCTGTAACTCAAAATCAAAGGCATTGAGTCCAGAATTCTAAGTGTTTTGCTCTCTGTAGGACAAGTAAACAGATGGTGATGAATGTGATAAGGAGCTCTGTGTTATTGATTTGTGTGGCCGGCCTAGTTTTAAGATGCATTAGTCTTGAAGAACCTGGTAATTATCTTGTTTTGAAGTGGAATTTCACTTTGAAATGTTTTGAGACATACTTCTGATTATGTGTCATTGATCAGTAAGCTAAATTCAAAATCCTTCTAGCCTTAGATTAATACATTCTGCTTTCCATTTATTTTAGTGCCACTGACCCTTTTCTATAACATCCCCGCCTCTTTGCTCAGTTTTCCTATCTCTCAAATTCTCATATTCTTCCCCACTCCATATTAACAAACGGAAGCTATGTTATGATCCAGTACACTCAAATTTTATGAGCAGTGGAGACATCAAAGCTGCTGGAGTTGTAGTATGTCATCCGATTGCATCAGGACTGGAGACTGAAAGACCGACCACCCTTCCAGCCCATCATGTTCCTCAATATACTGGGAGTATATATATATATATATATATATATATATATATATATATATATATATATATATATATATATATATATATATATATATATATATATATATATATATATATATATATATATATATTCAAACATCTTAAGTCCCTCAATGTGATGGCCTGGTAGGGACATATTCCTTAAAATATGAGAGGAAAGAAAGGAAGCTGATTAATGTATCAAACTAAGTGAAACTAAGTATTATAATAGATAGATAGATAGATAGATAGATAGATAGATAGATAGATAGATAGATAGATAGATAGATAGATAGATAGATAGATAGATAGATGCTAAGGAAAAGTATGGCATACAAACAAAATATAAATAATAGAAGAGAGGAACAAGTGATAAAGCTAAAGAAGATTACAGAGAAACCAACCAAATCTGCCTGAGAACCTACAAAATAAGTCAGAGACTACAGCAAAAGTCAAGGGATATCACAATAAGAATTGTATACAGCAGGCTGACTGTGAATAGTTTGCAGAAAGTCAAGTAACTGGAAAATGCATAATGACTGTAAGTAATTACCATAAACTCTTGGCATATCTATGGTATGTGGTCTCATCGGGTGTTTGATGGATGCTGTGATGGTTTTGTTTATTGAACATTTTGTTTCAATGAAAGAATGAAAAAAAAATATATATAATGTTTATGATTTGTGATGCTGTGGTTAGTAAGAAGCATGGTTAATAATGGTGGTGGTTAATAATAATGAGGCAATGATATGCAGGATATGGGTCCATGCCTGCGGTTGAAACACTCATGTTGAGATGCAATTAAATACAGCCAGGCTAATTTAAATATTTTTCAAGGTGAAGGAATACTATACTTTTCTTGGTTGTTATCAAATAAAGACTTTTGAAAAAAATACAAATAAAATAAAATGAATTACTATTTCCGCTTAAATTCAAGAATATCTATTTAGTTCATATAGTCTATTTATTTTAAATTAAACTTCTCAGTGTTACCATGATTCTCCAGACCAGGAATTAGCAGAAAATTAAAACAAATGGACACAAAAAACTTCTGATGCAACTTTACATGCGCTCTTGCTAAAGTAGACGCAGATATACACATCAAAGAGCCGTGGGGTTACAGATCTAGAACAAAAGCCTCTAATGATAAGCTGCACATTCATTAACACAATAAAAAACTTCATATCCTTTTTGATAGTTCTGGCTCAACAGCCTCAGGGGACAAGGCCAAAAACAAAATTTCCATCTACAAACTTTTAGCTGTACAAAACATAATGTTCACACTGCACAGCAGCTGATGCTTATAGCAGCGAGTTTATGAAAAAGGGAAATCTAGCATTCATGCAGAAGATGCTAAAGTCAGGAAATGAGTTATTGTGCACTTTTCCGCAAGAACTGTAAATGCAACATGGATAGACAGGAAAATAAGGATGTAAAAGTGTAATAAAGGGGTAAACAGCTGACTATACTGAAAATAGAAATACATAAAGCATTGGATGCAGGGCTTGCATTTCTTATGGCAGTCACCCTAACCTAGACCAGTCAAGTGTGCAGCGTAAAATTATCCAAATTTTGTATCTCTTTTATATTTCATCGCTATGATTTTAAATCATTGCTGTTGGTCTTTTCTTCCTCATGTCTGTTTGAGGGTTTAAAAAATATTTAACAAAATGAACTGCATTCAAAAGTCCTTGTCACTAAACGTTGTATAACGCCATTGGATTAACAATGCACATTCACTTTGCTTGTTACACATAGGAACGCGCAGCAGCACACAAACATGGCTGAATGTCACTTCACTTCACATGCCAGATATTAAAAATGAAAGGATTACAGTGTAAAAGAATATTATTGTGTAGGCTACATCAATATACAAATTTCATACATGTCATAATGGGTAGTCATTGTGCGTATCAGAATTAGCCTATCCATCTGTTTGCGCATGAGCATATACGTTTGCTCTCTGGAGACGTGTTCAGTCTGTGCACCGAATCCGCCATGGCGCAACTTTAGCTCGCTCTTAAAGGGAATGGTATATAAGACTTTGATTGGTTTATTGCACGTTATGCCCAAAATGCAGACGGTTTTTCCTGTTGTTATAGTAGCAAAAGTGTACTTGGAATCACCCTAAGTGCACCTACGCCATGCACTGTAGACCATGTGCTTGAATCGTTAAGATAGGGCCCTATGTCTGTAAAGTCTAATGTTTTATTGAGTGTTTGAAGAGCGGAAAAGAGTCTCAGCATCCCGTCTAAATTTGAAGCCTTTGCCTTACTTTACATTTTAAATATCATGTGCATACAGTGCTTCATCATTTACCTTGTGATTTTGGCCAAGTCTATTAAACGACAAGAATACAGCTACAAACTTGTAGATGAAAGCATATAATGCAATGCTCCTGAAATACAGATGTTCTAACGAAAGACAGAACGCAGATCTCCGTCATTACCTCCTCTCATAGGTTCACAAAATGGTCGTCCATTAAATGTTTTGCTGTTCTGTTGAAAGTGATCTTAAAGATTCCTAAATGCATCTAGTTTGGGAAGGCCAGATAAAGTGCTTTTGCCTAGATACACAAAGCATATCCCTGACATGCCTGCTTCAGCACTGTGGTCACTGAAACCATGCCTTCTTTCTTTGCCTGAACATTTAGGTTTCATTATGAAAATATTTCCACATAGTGATGTAGACATGTGGGGGCATGGCAGAATCTCAACTTTGATAAAAAAAAAATATATATATATCTATTCGGATTTGAAACTTTAGATCATACCCCCCCCCCCCCCCCCCCGCCCCCCTTATTTCATTGCTGCACTCTTAGCTGGTAGAGCACTGCACTATCAAGCAAGCAAGCGCAAGGTTGGGGGTTCGATTCCCCGGGAACACATGATATGTAAACAATTTATAGCCTGAATGCACTGTAAGTCGCTTTGGATAAAAGCGTCTGCTAAATTCTTTTTTTTTTTTTTTTTTTTTTTTTTTTTTTTAAATAAAGGTGCTTCAAAAGGTTTTTCATAGCGATGCCATATAAGAACCATTTTTGGTTCTACAAAGAACCATTCATTCAAATTTTCTTTAAAGAACCATCTCTTTCTTACATTTTTTGCAACCCACAGAAAATTATTTCGCCACAAACAGCCTATAATATATAGTTATAAATAATAAACAAAAGGTCCATTAGATGTTAAAGGGTTCTTTATGTAATCATATAGACAAAAAAGTTATTATCTTGCTTGTGAAGCACCTTTATTTTTAAGAGTCTAAGTGGGGTGCCATGGGATTATTATTATTTTATTATTATTATTATTATTATTATTATTATTTTAAACAAGTCTAATAACATGTACAGCTAAGATGGATTATACATAATACAGGGTTATCACAGCAGTGTCACATTTATCTTTAAGGCAATCCCACAATGCACTAAACCAATCTCAGTGCAAATTTCAATCAATCAATCAATCAATCAATCAATCAATCAATCAATCAATCAATCAATCGATCCAATATCAAGATCAATCCAGTTATAAATGATTACAAATCAAATCTGATGTAGCTTGTGTATTGCATTGGGGAAAAAGACAACATAAATACTGCATTTATATTTACCAATGAGCAATTCTTTGTAATTAGTCGTGGAATTTCCCAGCAATCTGTAATAAATAAAATTATTATTATTATTATTATTATTATTATTATTATTATTATTATTATTATTATTATTATTATTATTATTATTATTATTATTATTAATTTTATTATTATTTCTCAATGTACTAGGATTACAGTACCTCTTGCCATAGTTTGGCTGAGTCACAAGTTGTATTCAAAGTTTCTGGGAACAAGCTCTTCAGAGATGTAATAAACAGTCTTGTCAAAATGTAAAATTGCACATGAATCATGCGTGGTTGGACTTTAGAAAACCTTGACAAATAACTTATACTGCATGTTCAGCCAGAGAAATGTTTCCATAAGATAGTAAATTCCTTCTTGGTCATTGGGGAGAAAGACATACAACCTAAAAACATCAGCGAGTTCCAGAGATCTTTAAGAGATGCAAATTTGTCAACATTTCATTCCAAGATGTAGCTCCCTGTTGCTTTACTCACTTTAGCTAAAGGAATTTAAAACTAAATTTAAATGCCCAGAAGCTGCATCTAAGGCTTTCCAATAGCTTTGCAAAAAGATTTACAAGTGCTTCAATTTCTTAAGAATCCAGACCCTTCATTACCATATGTTGAACAGAAATAGGGCTATGCGTTAAGTACTGAAAGAATGTAATCCCAAAATTCAGAAAATCTAGTTAAAGCCTCTAGCTTTTTATTGAGGAAGACTAACTCTTACCTGGAAGAATTATGAGCTGTTGCTGATAAATGTGGCTCTGCAGATATGGATGCACAATGCCAATTTCCAAGACAAAAAATTTGCCAATTTCCAAGATAGAAAACAATAACATCAAGTCACTTAAATGAAGGAACTTTTTACCTCAAAAACCTTTACTCTTCATGTTATTCCAAATTGTATCTGTTTCCTACATGTGAGTATAAATGGTTGTTTTTGGAAGTCTAATCAACACAATGAAACTGAATAAGGGCCAGGGATGTCAAGTTTCAAACCGACCTACACTTAATAGATTGAATCAGTAACTAACAGTCACAACTGTTACCAACCATCAGGAGCACAAATATGCAAAGTTTTGTCTCTTATAACCTATTCAAAATGCTAATATTGTTTGTGTCACCTGTAATTAATTTCTACCGAACTCTGCAGTTTGTCTGGACATTTTGAACTTCATGCTTTTAAACATGGCATCAAATTAAAATAAATTATAGATGTTGCAAAGAAGTCTGAAGTGGGCAAAAAAAAAAAAAAAAAACGTAGACAGTCAATTTCCCCTTGTTGTTACAAGTTGTAGCCCAGTATTTCTTTCATAACTCTTAAAATCCCAAGCCACTAAATCAGAATCCATACTGACACATGCTGCCTCCAGGCAAATATTTATCATTCATAGCCATAGTAAACTTATTCTGTAAAATTGAATTGCATCCAATATTTCTTCGTGCAAACTATACATCACTGTTCCTTTAATCCAATAAGTATTACAATGCTTACACATACTCTACTTACAGTAGACACACTGCTTTGTGTAAACCAATTTACCAAGAAAACCCATATGAGTGACGCTGCTCCTCAGTACTGCATTAAAATAATAAGGGTGGTTTAGGCCTTTTAGAGTGAGGCTTGTGCTACTGCAGATAAATGAAAATCCATTTCAGAATAGAATAATGAGTATATGCTAAGATCATATTTGAAGCTGTCTGGAAAGAAACACGCTCAAATATATTAGGAAATAAATCTATAGAGGGGTTTCCTTTTTATTTTATTTTTATGTTTTTTAGCACACTGTATAGCAAACCGTTAATTGTTAAAAGTTTGTCACTGTTATATTAGTTCAAAGAGTGATTTAAAAAAGAATGACTGTGAAGGACACACTCAGACAATCAAAGGAAATGTGGTATGGCTAGTTTAAGTCAGAGCTGCAATACAGCTGCACTTTCAAACAAATAATACTTAAATACTTTTATAAAAAAAAAAATATATATATATATATAATAATAATAATAATAATAATAAAAAATTATAATAACAAAACAGATCTGTAAAAACATTGGTAATTACATACATGATTGTGTTTTTGTGTGTGTCTGTGTGTGTGTGTGTGTGTGTGTGTGTGTGTGTACTGCAATTCCTTTAACTTTTGATTCAAACAGAAAAAAAAACATAATTTAGGCATAACAGGCTCCAAAAAGAAGAGAAGAGGAAGAGAAAACTTCTACATGCTTTAATTGCATTCAGATTAATTTTACTGAAGACACAATGCAAATTATGCATCCAAATGTACTAATTCAATTTCATTAGCAACGCTTAATTGATCGGGTTGAGTTGGAATTTTGCCCGGCTGATAACATTTTATACTACGCTTCCATGAAACTCATAACACAGCGCAGGTTCCTGCGAGAGAGCTCCACACATGCTCTCTAAAGCTCAAAGCTACAAAGCTACTTTGCCATTCCACTGTTTAATTTGCCTATTCAGTATGCCAGTCAGTGGGTGGCTGAGCCTTAGAAAGGAGAGCAAATTCACTGCTTCCTGTGAAGTTTCTCAATACCCATTATATATTCTGATTCATGCTTGCTAATTAACTGATTTAGAGTTCACATTTTCATGTGATAAACGTATAAGGGGAATGTGGAAAAGGATAGACACCCCCACCACCACCATCCCCCGAGAATACACAGATGTGGTGTGCTGGAGGGATATTGTGAGAATTATCAGAAGGTGTAATGCAGGTCCATAGCATGAGTAGCAACTCAGGCTCATTGGAAATGCATGCTTATGGTGACATTTCTGCAACACAGATATTACGTATCTTACTGCAGCATTTTGCATATATGGGTAGTTTATTATTATTATTATTATTATTATTATTATTATTATTATTATTATTATTATTATTATTATCATTATTATTATTATTATTAGTAGTAGTAGTAGTAGTAGTAGTAGTAGTATTAGTAGTATTATTTATTTATTTATTTATTTATTTATTTATTTATTTATTTATTTATTTATTATTTATTATTTTTTATCAGAAAAAGTAGAGGCACATATTTCCACAGGTTTCTGTAGACAATAGTTCTAGCAAATCCAACATCATGGTTTTGATTCTTCCACTTTGATTCTTCCAGATGGTCTTCCACTGTCTCGACATAGAAGTCAACTCAACTCAGTTATAGCAGGAGATGAAGTCCATCCTCTCACATTTTGATGTAATAGAGAACACATGAATATAGGCTTGATCTAATGATCAAGTCAGTTTCATTTAAAATCCAAATATGTAAAATATGGAGTGAGTAAAAAAAAAAAAATGCATAATTTGGTAAATCTGACATCAATGTAAAAGACACACTGGCTTCATACAAACTGCTAAATACAGCTAGCATTCCTCTAATGAGCACTTTCTCATCGCGTTCTGTACATAGAGTTTATTTATGGGACAAACCACATTCACTTCCAATAAATAAATAAATAAACAAATAAATAAAACATAGGCAAAAACACAATTCTCATTACATACACGTATTTTGTACAGCATCGAACTGAACAGCTAGTTGTTAATTCAGTGACGCCACTCTCTTTAGAGCACTGACAGCTCATCTGAGATACTGGGCTAGGAAATAAAAGAAACAGAGGTACGTGTCTTGACTCTGTAGCGTTGGTGCTTCCATCAGCTCTGTGCTTTGAGGGTTGGCAATCTATACATTACCATGGAAAATTTAAAGCAGTTTGAAATATAGTATCTAGCAAGCACTTCTTTTTTATAAAGTAGGTCTAAGCGAAAAACAATATCATAAGGTATGATACAATTTATGGTGATAATGATGAAAAGCTCTGGGCCGGTTCCCCAAAACTTTCTTATCGCTAAGTAGTTCTTAACCTATTCCTTAACCTCTCTCTTAACCTTATGGCACGATTCCCGACACGTTCGTACGCTAAGTATATCTTCTGTAAGTCATACTTTCGTAAGGTTGGTCTGGACCATTCATAAGCTCTCTCTTAGCGTTGTTTGAGCTCAAGATGCTACTGTACAGCAGTCTTTAGAAACCAGCGCAGCGCAGTACAAGTCAAACTTTGGTATGTTGACAATGTTGTGGCTCAACAATGATTTTATGTTATTTTTTAAGACTCCTAATAAATTATGTTCGCAATGGATACAGGCCTATTTATGAATTTGACTTTATGTGGTATCAGAACCAATATGGTGGTAATTAGCCTAGGCTTTTTCGTAATGTAATTAAAGCGAATAGACAATCATTTTTTTGATAATTAAAATCTGGCAAACAATTTGGCTCTAAATGGCTAAGTTCTGTGAATGGGTAAGCATGGTGGTGTCCAGTAAGCGACCAACTATGGCAGCGATCCAACGTGTCCTTGTATTGAATCAAAGACGAAGCCGGACGCGGAGCCGTTTAGTCCATGTCAATTTTTTTATTCGGCAAAACTGAGGCCCTTTTGACATTTTTCCTGACGTGGCTATATTAAAAAAAAAATTGCCTCCCAAGACAGCTAATTATGGAGATGCAGGACCTTCTCAGACCTGCGCATGCCAGGCAAACGTGGCGGAATTTTGCTTTAAGCCCTGAAGCCCAGCGCTACTTTCTTACTTTTTTTTTTTTTTGCTACAGAGAGATTCATCGAGGTCATGGGAGAGGGCTACAGCCTAATCAAGACCTCGGTGTGGAGGTGCGTCCACACTGTCACCAACGCCCTTCTGCGCCATGCCGGGGATCATCCTGGTGGATGGCACACTCATCCCTATCGCCAATCTATCAGTGATTGATCAGGCGTACATATCGCGAAAGGGATACGCGGCCATAAACGTGCAGGTTATAGTGGACCATAGGGGTGTGATATCTGACCTCATGGCAAGGTCCAGCAAAACTTTTTCTGACGAGAGGCTTGGTGCCCTTTTTTACGTAGCTTCCCCAGCATATTTTGTATCTAACTCTCTCTCTCTCTCTGTTCATTGTAGATAGGTTGCTTTTTATTAAAAACATAAACCAATTGCAATCAATACCGCCTCAAACATAAGTAACTGAAGCTGCTTGCCAATCAATTCTGATTGTAAAGTACCTTAAGCGCAGGTCTGAGAAGGTCCAGTAGCTCCATAATGAGCTGTCTTGGGAGGCAAATTAATTTTTTTATATACACACGTCAGGAATTATTTCAGATGAGTAAAGCCTTGCAAAATCATATGTATTTTGTTTTTCCTTATATGCCTAAATGACTTAAGCTCCTGAACCCTGCTCCATGCAGCTATATTGTATTTTGGGATCTTCAACAGTTTTTCAGAAGCAAAATGTTAAATGTGTTAAGTTGTCCATTATTCTTACCATCAAGTGGCTCTTGTTCCAACCAGGAAAATGCAGCAAATGTTTTGGTTTTTTTTGGCACTGTGGGGCGCTTTTCTCCAGAGGCAGATGGGACAAATGTGCACCGGGTAATTGCAAGAGAAACGCTTGTTCCTACTTCAGAACGAATCGTCATTTTCATCAAAGTTTTTTGGCTGGCAGCCGATGCCTGTTAAATTTCCTGTGCACGTTTTCACTCTCACTTTCACACTCACTTATGTTCATGATCTTTAACCAAAACCCAAAATGCATAAAGCGGAATGTATTAGCTCAATGCTTGTGAACAGAACTCTTTTCGTCCGGCTTACACTGTCAGTGCTGCTAGTCCCAGAAAAAAATAAACTGACATGAAGGAAACAACACTTTATCATATTCCTATCCATTTTAAATGTTTAAAAGTGGAGAAAGTGCTTCACACTTGAAGTGCCTGGTTGAGGGTAATGGCATATGACAGGCTTCAGCAGCTGCCTGATTCTTATCTTTAGCTGAAGACACTGTAAGCAAATTAGTTTTAATGCAATCTACATTCTTTGCCTCTCTGCTTTCTTTCTCTCCTTCTTTCTTTTTTTTCTGCATAGTTAGATAGCAGATCATAATAACCTCATAGGGGTTCCTTTCATCTGTGCTACAGAGTTGCAAAGGCCTTTGAATGAGAAACTTTGCGTCTTTGGCATATAATAACCCTTATCATCTTATATCCTCCACCCTTTAATGGCTTTTTTTAAGAACTTTATGTATTTATAATTCAGCTAGTGTTGTGAGTATGTCTCTGCAGATGATCTGATCATGGATGGAAATCTCTTTTTTTAATCAGCCAATGATGGCCTATGCAACAACTCTCTTGGCCCCAGTCTTTTGCTGTCTTCATGCATCGCCCAAATTAATTCAGGGTTTTGAAGTTGGTGTTCAGAACTGCTGGTGGATCAGTACCCTTCTTCTTCAGTACACTCCTATAGGACCCTCCCATCCTCTATGTTCATTGAGTGAGCAGCACCTGGTGGTTCCATCACAAGCTACAAAATTGCTTTCCAGAAGCAATATCTCTGTTTGTATTTATTAACTTAATTTGTTAGTGTCTTTATACTTTTCACTATGCAATATTTCTGTGCTAAGAGGAGAGATGGCTATGGGTAAATTATGTACTCATCCATCCCTACATTAGAAATAAGCAATGAAGCAATATATACCTAATATTCACCCTCACTCCTCACTCCTCACTCAGCATTATGTTATGCTATCTATTGCTGTGAATGCTATGTCTTTTTTATGAAAAAAAAAATAAAATAAAAAATGCTTGTCCTGGCCCTCCATTTGGATGTTCCTTTTAGATAAGCTATTAAATGTAATGTAAATGTTAATAAGGAAATAGAGCATTTTCTGCACTTCAGTGCACAACCCTGGCCAGTGGAAAGTGAACCAGCCAAGCAGCAACTAAAGTAAAAACTTTTGGGATTAAAATCCCCTGCGTATGTATTGCAAGCGTTACAACAAAGCAGACTGCAGCAGTTTTGCAGGGTCTGATCTTTGCATACACTCTGAAAACTTAAACTATGATGAACTTTTTGAGAAACTTTTTTTATGAAATCAATGAAATATAGCATGCATTAAATAAATGCACTATTTAAAATGTACTGCTACTACTACTGATAATTGAGTAAAGGTTCTTCAAATATGCGGGCCATATAAAATGCAGTGAGTAGTTCAACTATTTTAACTTCTTTTTTAAAGTAATTTGTAATACTTTATCTTACGGCGTCCTTTTTTCAAATGTTACATGCACTTACTATTATAAAAACAATAAATTAAGCCAAATTACACACAAGTAACCCTAACCCTAACCATATAGTAAGTACTTGTAGTTAATTAATATTTCTCAGTACTTCAATGCATAATTACTCTGTAACAAGGACCGCTTAAAATAAAGTGTAACCAAGTAATGCAACAAATTGCATTTGATTACTTTTCTAGTTCACCAAAATATCTGACTTACTTTGAGATCATTCTGAGATTATTATTATTTTTTTTAATTATTAATCTCAAAACAAGAAATAGGTTTTAATAACTTTATTTAACAAGGAAGAGACTCACTGAGATTAAAAATCTCTTTTTCAAGAGTGTCCTGGCAAATATAGGCAGCAGTACAACCTAAATACAGAGACTCAAATACACTTAACTAATAATAACATAAAATAACTGAAATATAAAATCCTTTAAAGTCAACCACAATCCATACCACATCAGCCAAAACATCTACAGCCAGATGCAGCTGCCTCCAAATCAGTTAACATCCTTGTGACGAGTGGGGCTGGGCCGAGAACCTTGGGAATAGAGCGAGGCCGGTGGAGTGGTTTGGAAATGAGCGACGCCTGCTCCACTCGCCGGTCTCGCGTCCCACGGAGGAGATAGGAAGGATACAAAAGAGGAGCGCCGACAGTGAAGGATGAGAGAGGACCAGGCCTGGACTTTATTTTGTTATTAAAGTTCTGATTTGAATGTTCGCCGAACAATATATATTTTGAACAATATATATATTGTTTAAAAAAATCATTTATTTGGTCACTGACAAGGGACCCTAAACCCTCGACCAGAACAGACAATTTAGAGATTGGTTTGTAGTTATTTAAACTAGAAGGGTCACCACCTTTTAACAGGGGAAACACGAAGGCTGATTTCCAGATGGAAGGAATGGCATTTGTGTTCAAACAAAGATAAAAATTTTTAGTTAAAGGCATGGCAATAAAATTGTTGGCTAGCTTTAAAAAGTAGGGATTCAATTTATCAGTGCCTGCAGATTTTGTTGTGTCCAAATGCTTGAGGGCTTTATTTACATCTGAAACTGTAATAGGTCTGAAACTAAAAGACTGACAAAAAAAAAAAAGGATCCAAACCAACAGCCTACTGTAGAGGAACACTCATGTTGGGTATTGAGTGGCTCAAATAAAAATCCTGACGCAATGAAATGTCCATTGAAACAGTCAAGTATTTTGGTCGTATCCGTAAGTTTCTGAGAGTCTATCATAATGCCTGAAGGAAACTCCTGGACTTAATTTTTTTCTGATAATTATTTGAAAGTTTTCAAAAATTCTGATGGATTATTCACGTTATGAGTGGTTTGAGAAAGAAAATTATCAGCTTTAGCTTTTCTAATTTTTAGAGTACATGCATTACACAGTTGCCTGAAAACCAGCCAGTCAGAGTTCTGTTTTGATTTTCTGGCTTTTGCATATGCCACGTTGAGCACATGGAGGATATTTGCTAAATCAGGAGAAAACCAAGCATTGTTTTGGCCTTTAACCCTCTGGAGTCGATTAACGTGTATATGTTATATATATTGATTTATTTATCTGAAACCGATTTATACCAGTTTCAGACAAGATGATTACATCATTATCTGTAGTGTGAGTCCAGATACGCAACATGTTCATTTTAGGAAGATGACCAAAGAAGTAAGAACAAAAAAAAAAAAAAAATAAAACAGAAAATGGCAAGGAGCAACCACTTCTTTCTCTCCATGCCCATCACACCACCCAGACGTAAAAAGACAATATTACATAGGTCCCAGGCATAAAAAAAGGCTGATTCTCCATGGCGACCAATGATGTTGTGTGTTGTCACTCTTAAAAAGGAAGCCCAGCAAGTGAGGCAATGATGCAAGTAAAAAAGTTAAAAGTTAAAAGTTAAAAGTTAAAATCAAGGCCAGCCGCCTCTAAAGCAGCAGGCTACATCTAAAAAACCAGCAATAAGAACAAGGAAAAAGCACTTTCCCTCATCATGAAGAGATCAGGCCCATCAAACTCAGTGGCACATTTGAACTTGAGATCCAACAGGTAAACAGGCTCCAGGCACCGACCAGTCAGCATGAAACCGATCCTCCAGAAACGGCGAAAAAGAAAGCCACGGCCAATGGTACATTTTCGTAGCAGCTTGATGGTCGTAACCACTTGTTCAGACTAGGATTATACGGATACAGGGTTTTATTTTTTTTTTAATTTTTATTTTTTTTTATGCACTGCAAGGAGTGGTGCAGTGCCAGTTTACTGAGGATATCAATTTTAACTTAAACTAAACAGATCTGCATCATAAAACAACCATCAAATACTGACTCTACAGTTATATTTTATGAAAGCTCACAAAAGGAACAGTTGGTAAATATCCCATGAACAAACAAACATCAACCACTCAGTCACGCACAGACAGAAAGACATGATGCCATCTTGGGTTTGTTGCTAACCTTTGAGAGTATCATAGCTGCTCAGGTTAGTAGCTATGATACTGTTTTTTACTTATAAAAATTATAATTGCAGACATGACAGGAAATACTGACATCTAACAATGGCTTGGGAAAAAAAAAATCTGTAGTAAAATAAATTTTTATTACATTTAATTATTATTATTTTTTTCCCCTTAGTAACTAGCTGATCACAGTTAAAAATATTTTGTAATGAAACCACACAATTTATTTATGTAACTAGTTACTTCCCAGCAATGCTTGTGCAGCACTATACCAGCAATAGTAGCTGCTAGTTCAGATGTGCTGGTTAGTGAATAAGACAAGTTTCTGTGTAAAACTGTGTTTTAGTTTGTTCTTGTCAGATTGCATTATTTTATTCTTTATATGTTATGTTTTGTTGCCCAATTACTGATTAATATAATCAGGTGTCTGACAGGGAGGAAATCTGATGTGTCATGTCAAGTTGTAAGCCGATCAGGTTCATGTCTAAAGTTGGCAGATGTTCCTGCGTGTATCTGGATCAGATTTCTGTCTAAAGCTGGATCCCTCGCTCGAGCTTTCAGCCTGGAGCACAATTTCCTATCAAAGTAAGAAACAATGTCCCACCTAATCTCAATAATGATCAAGGCTTGGCTGTTTATCTGTCAAGATCCTGAATCAAAAACATCAGTCAAAAGCTTTAGTCAGGTATTATTTGTCCAAAGGAGAAGTGTTGTGTGATATGTTTTAGAATTAGATTTGATTTACTTTCCTTTGTCAAACGATGGTTTATCCACAGTGTCATATTTAATATTTTTTAATCCACACTGAAGCCAAGGTTACATAATGGAGAGAAAGTGAAGAAATCTTAGAGCCGTTTTTTTTTTTTGTCTTTGTCTCAATTACGTGACAATTCATATTCAATCCCATCAGGTTCTGATGGTATCTTTTACACTGATAATATTGTAGAAGCACCAGCTACCCAGCATGCTTAGAAACTCCTGCCGCATAAAAATTAATGTAAAGTAAACTTGTTTATTTAACTTATCTTTGAATGTTATGTACATGTATGCTTACAGTACCATTCTTGATGCATAATATAGGATTGTAGTTGCCAGCTGGATTACATGATGTTGATACTAGTTGGTTAAAAGTAATAAAAAAGGGGTTACATTTTTTTTTTTTTTTTATGGCCATTATATCTTTAACACAGAACCATAAGGCTTAGAATATAGTGAGATTAATTCCTATTCCACAATCCTCACTGTGTAGACACAGATATGCACACATAAAACTATTCTGAAAAATACAAATGCACAAATGAGTAATTGCCTCGGCTATAGGACCTTCATTTATTGAAACACTGAGTTAATCATTTCAGACAATATCTATTTCAGACGATATCGAGTACCCAAACACTGAAGAAAGGTGGGGAAATAGAATATGCTTTATTGTTGGCCTTATTAAAAAGCCCCGAAAGAGGGATATAATATTATTGCCAGACATTTTGTAGCTATTTGTCTCATGCCTAAGCCGCACTATGCCAAATTATCTTTTGTCTTTACAAGAAGCTAAACATTTTTTACAACATTATTACATGTAAATCATGTTCAAATTCTTGCATAGACTGATCGTTTTGCTTCATAAGACCTCTATATATCATCAGATATATATATATATCCTGCCTTTATGTTCATTTATTTATTTATTTCATATCAAGTAGCTGCTGGATTACATTTTATTAATCACCAGGTACCACGGTTTCAGCTAAAAACGTTGCTATTGTTCTACTGGAGAAGACCTGATGGTGAGACATTAACTGCAAATTTTAAATCTTTGGTTAACAGTCCTTTCAAAGTGTCTGTTATGGACATCTTAATGAGTTAAAGGTCATACTATTGAAATAATCTGTTGAAGAATCATGTTAAATAAATAAATGCACATTTTCCCCTTGAGTTAATAGTGCTATCTTTTTTTTTAAGTTTAAATGCTTTAGTCCATGTTTACTCTTTTGTGCAAATGATTTTTGAGTAAATGATAATATAACCATTTTATTTTTAGTTAAATAATCCCTCTAATTGTTCGGGAAGACTGTACCAAGTCCCTGGACCAGAACAAGATGCAGAAAATGCCCTTCAGTTTAATTTTTTCTGCTCAATAGCTTCCAACATTTTCATCAAAGGTGTTTGCTTCATCTTGCTGCTGTAACAGTATAGAAGCTCTGCTGCTTTTTCCTCACCCTTCACAATTTCATGGGGCAAAACTCTGTAGGAAAGATGTTTCACATGTTTGAAAAATGTAATTAGAGTTTGAGGAGATCAGAGAAAACAGAAAGTGAGAAAATAAAACTCTTTGTAAGATAGAGTGAAAAACGGACTAGGTTTTCTAAAGTGCTTATGTTCCGCAGAGCATTCAGTAAGCGAAGCACCACACAGCCTATTGTAACCCGTCTGAGATTAGAATGGAAGCACTTTAAAACATTCACGTTCTCTCTCCCATCACACTGATGCATAAAAAAAGACTTTGTTTTATGTTTATACAGAACTAGCATAAGATAAGTCTCCAGAAGGACTCCTTAGCAAACTTACGGCTAGCTTTGAGGTCTGTTCAGTGGTCTCTTGACAAGATGAGAGTAGAAACATGTAAGGAAAACAGAAAGAAACAAAGGGGAAAAAACAAAGAAGTACTGACTTTGGATGTATAATTTATTGAATATACCTGTTTCTTTGCCTAGATGTGCTTTAAAATTAATATCAAAGCCACGGACCTATGGAAGATGACAGGTTATGCTCTATCGTGTGAGAAGAGGCCTTTTCCATTTTTTAAAAGACCTCACTACAAAGGTGCAACATCAGGCTTTCATCCTAAGCAAAAAAGCATGGCCAAATTGAGAATTCAAGTGAAGGACAAATATTGAAAAGATTAAATGACTCTGAATTGTGTAAAAATTCAGAGATCTTATTCATTTCCAAAGTATACTTCTGAGAAAATATATTTTGAGTAATTGACTTATCTGACGTTATGTTTACAAAACAACACAGTGTTTCCAGCAATGGAAAGTACATATAGACACAAAAAATTAATGAATATAGAGATTTTTTTTTTTTTTTTTTTGCAATATTTAATGTCAAACACTGAGAAACTCACACAGGTTTGGCAAAGCTTAAATGCTTTGAAACATAAAATAATGAGCAGCACAGCTGTTTTCAACATTAATAAAAAGACGTTTCTTGAGAACCAAATCTTCATCACCTACTCTTAATTTGAACAAAACCAACCAACCTACCAATATTTACATTTCTTAATGGAACAATGTTGGCCAATATTTAAATATTTTAATTGCAACACTACTATATATATATATATATATATATATAGCAGCAGAAGACCACTCCAGTTGCCGCTCCTGTCAGAGCTAAGAACAGGAAACGGAAGCTACAGTTCCCACAGGCTCACCTACAATAGAAGATAGTCTGGCGAGTCTCGATTTCTGCTGCGACATTCAAGTGGTGGGGTCTGAATTTGGTGTAAAGAACATGAAAGCATTGATTCATTCTGCCTCGTCTCGATGGTTCAGGCTGCTGCTGGTGGTGTAATGGTGTGGAGGATATTTTCTTGCCACACTTTGGGCCCCTTATTGAGCATTGTTTAAATGCCACAGCCTACCTGAGTATGGTTGCTGACCATCTCCATCCCTTTATGACTACAGTGTACCCATCTTCAGATGGCTACTTCCAGCTGGATAATCCACCATGTCCCAAAGCTCAAATCATCTCAGACTGGTTTCTTGTACATGAAAATGAGTTCACTTTACTCAAATGGCCTCCACAGTCACCAGATCTCAATCTAATAGAGCAGCTTTGGGATGTGGGGGAATGGAAGATTTGTATCATGGATGTAAATTAAATATATATTAAATAAGTATAAGTAAATAAGTATATATGGTTTTCCAAAGTTACTAGCCACACAGCATTTTTACTAGCCACATTTTTGTTGTTGTGAATATACTCTCATATCATATACCAGCCATTCTCAACCTGACTTCCACTTTTCGTTGACAAGTCTTTTGTTATCATTTGTCTCTTCTTAATTTTTGGTTTCATTGTCAGGTTTTCTCTTGTGTGTTGTCTGCTCACCGAGTTCTGGCGTCCAACGACATAACTCCAGCGGGGCAGCTGGCTGTCTCTTCATTTCTGTCACTAGTCTGCAAGTGCAAGGCAACACTGTGTGCATTAGAGATGTGCAGGTCGTCTCATAACCCATGGACCCCGCGGGTCAGGTTGGGGCTGGTAAAGAAATTTTCACATTATTTGTGGGGCGGGTTGGGGCGGGTAATAAAAAAAAAATAATAATAATTATGTTGTAGTGTTGGGCGATGAGGTAATTTTTCAAATCAGATCAGATCAACTATACACGATATGATCGTGCATGGGTGGAGCAAGAGAGAGACTCTTTGTTCTTCGTATAGCATAACTATTTGGTGTTTTAAACTGTGCATGTGCGCAAGAGAGAGAGTCTATGGAATCACCAATAATCGAAAAAAAAAAATACTTTCAAACATAGTGATGAACTAACGTTAAATTTACATCTATTTCAGATGCAACTGACATATCGCGTGTCCTCTAAACAAATTTGCTGCATCTGTGCACAGAAGTTATCAGTCAAAATGTTCTGCAAAATCAGTCAACGGTGAAAATCAGTAGTAGATTTCATTTGAAGTCCAACAGTTTTCTTTTTTTTTTTTTTTTTACACTAATATTGGACATAAACAAACACCTTAAATATAAAATCAAAACAGGTACGTTCACATATTTGGAAAAAATTGAATTGGACTGCTGCTTTAGACATTCAGCGCTCCGGACCATGCATCTCATGACGAGACCGACGCACCGCCACAGAAACAAGAATGAGATGAATTCTAACATAACTGTGGCATTAAAATCAGTTAGTGAGGGCTTGTTTAAAATATTGCACATATATAGGCCATTCAGATTACTTGTTAAAGTGCAATGAAATACCTTATATTTGCAGACGATGTACGTCTGTTTGTGGATGGAGACTCATTCACTGGCTACAGGCTGTAATCCTCATTTGCGCACATGTTTGTGAAATGCGGTGCTGAAGTGAAATAGCTGGGCAGTTTAATAGCTGAATTATAATAGGCTGCCTCATAATCTGCAGGTCGGGCACAGGATCTCTCCAAAATACTGTATGGTCAGGTACTGATAAACCATTTACCATGGGTTAGCAACCCACCATTGGCGCACACAGCAAGTAATTGTGAGAGGGAATACTTGCTGTATACTCTCTTTAGCCGTTCAGTTCAGAGTTTAAGTATCTAACACCATGAAGTGTCTTATTTTGTTTAATTATAAACTCAACAGGAAGCAAAACACTGTATATACAGGTATTGTTTTATTTATTTATTTTTTTACAGAAGTGTGGACAAAACATTGCCATGACCCATTGTAGAGCTCAAAATCAATTTTGCCAGCTCTGTACTTTCAGTGGGTCCACTTTGTGACAATTCCAGTGGGGCTACACGGTTGATTGCTCACAGTGTGTTCTATTTTATTTGATGCTTTTAGCTTTCAGAACTGCACTTGTTTCAATTACCACTATCAATAATGTTTTCAAAACAGCATACACTGTCCCTCTTTTCTGGGAAATCAAAGTATAAATGGCTTACTGGACATTAAACTGTTATAGAAGGTGTTTTAATATTGCCTACACAGAGTTCTTGCCATTACTGTGGTTGTGTGGTTCCTTCTGCTAACCTTTAATCCAAATACATGCTGTTATGCTGTTTGTTATGTATCATATATCATGCAGCACAGAGTTTGGTATTGTAATGTGCTGCCACATAATTTGCATGGATGTTGTATTGTGTTATGTGATGCATTGTTTCACCACCTCATTTGTCTGTGTGATGCTTTTGTATCTACATCCACAATCTAACCTGGACCATAGTAATGCACAATAACACAACAGGTGTTTCTGCTCCATTAACTCTTTTTAACATGTGTTAAAATGCTCAACTTGCTTAAAGCAAACATATGTTTGTGTGTGAGGGGATGTGGATGTGTTTGGGTATTGCATTGCAACACGTTTTTTAAGGTTGTGAAAGGTGAGTCAGCATCCTAAAAGAATCAACATGTGCGCAGTGTTTAGCAAAACCAATCACTGTTTTTTCTATGGTTTTTGGTCTAACTCCTCTCTCACTGGTTGATCTAATTGCCAAGATGAAATGCATCAATTTCCTGAAGGAATTGAAATAGCATATGTAAATCTTTTCATGCATTCTCCAAAAGCTCCCTCTAAAAGCTTCTAAAGTCTGGACAGGAAAGGAACAGGAAGTCCAGGAATCTTGGGGTGGGGGGGGGGTGGGGGGGGGGGGGGGGGGAATAAGACTGGGATCACGAAAGGTAAGGACTCCATAAAGACAGCAGGAAAAGACTGGTAAATATAGGGAGGCTAATGACAATTAAGTAAAGGCACCTGGTGCAATTAGCAGGAATGCAATTACTGTGATGAAAGGACAAGACTAGTGGAATTATAGTGCCTTTGTGAAGTGCATAAGGGGAAGTGAGCCCACTAGTGGTCACCCAGGGAAATAGAGACTAGACAGCGTGACATTACCCCCTCCTCCACGTAGCAGCTGCCAGATGCTCCACCTGAACCCAAGAAGAGACCAAAGACATAAAGAGACCAGAAGGGAGGTGGAGCAGCGGAGGACCAGGGGGAGGGATGGAGGGCCAGGTAAAATTGGGAAACAGAGACAAGAGAAGTGCAACACAAAACAATGAGTCCAGGAGGGACCACAAAAACACCAGGAAGGACATAACGTGATTCCCACCAGGGCAGAGCAGAAGACCACCACATTCGTGTGGTCGAAACAGAAGTCCCCCAGGGCAGAGCAGAAGACCACCACATCCATGTGGTCGAGACTGAAGCCCCCCAGGGTGGCGCAGAAGACCACCACATCCGTGCGGCTGAATAAACAGGAGGGCAAGTCTGGTTGGGCAAGTCTGAAACAGAGAACATGAGCAAGTTAAGGGTAGCCTCCGTGGCCACGACAGGATCAGTCAGGCTATCAGAAAGTTCGGCTGAGACGTGACGAGGCTCTGGAAGTTCCGCAGAGGTGAGGAGAGACTCTGGTAGTTCAGCCGAGCCGAGGAGAGGTTCTAGTAGTTCAGCTGAGATGTGGAGAGGCTCTGGTAGTTCAGAAGAGATGTGGAGAGGCTCTAGTAGTTCAACAGAGGCATGGGGAGGCTCTAGTAGTTCAGCAGAGATGTGGGGAGGCTCTGGTAGTTCCACAGAGACCTGAAGAGACTCTGGTAATCCCATGGTGTTTCTACTGGATTCCAGAAGATCAATGCTTACTTGACTCTGCTCATGAAGATTATTGGTGACTTGTATTTGTTCATGAAGATCATTGGTGACATGCATTTTTTCATGAAGTTTAATGGTGAATTGCCTTTGTTCATGAAGATCAATAGTGACTTGCCTTTGTTCATGAAGATCAATGGTGACTTGTCTTTGCCCATGAAGATCAATGGTGACTTGACCTTGCCCATGAAGATCAATGGTGACTTGCCTTTGTTCATGAAGATCACTGGTGACTTGAATTCTCCCATGAAGGACACCGGTGACTTGAATTCTCCCATGAAGAACCCTGGTGACTTGACTCTGTCCCTGAAGATCACCGGTGACTTGACTCTGTCCCTGAAGGTCACCGGTGACTTGACACTGTCCTTGAAGATCACCAGTGACTTGACTTGACTCTGGAAGGTCAACGGTGACTAGCCCTGACTCTGGAAGGTCAACGGTGACTAACCCTGACTCAGATGGGTCCTTGAGCACCTGACTCGACTCTGGAGGATCCACGAGCACCTGACTCGACTCTGGAGGGTCCACGAGCACCTGACTCGACTCTGGAGGGTCCACGAGCACCTGACTCGATTCTGGAGGGTACACGAGCACCTGACTCAACTCTGGAGGGTCCACGGGAACCTGACTTGACTCTGGAGGGTCAACGGGAACCTGACTCGACTCTGGAGGGTCAATTGTGACTGTCATCCTGTACAGAGGCGCTGGACAAAGTAGCCATTTTGTGCCATGACTCTGGACAGGCGGCCATCTTGGGCAGTGGCGTTGGGCCGGCAGCCATCTTTGGCAGTGGCGATGGGATGGCGGCCATCTTGGGCAGTGGTGATGAGCTGGCGGCCATCTTGGGCAGTAGTGCTGGGCTGGCGGCCATCTTGTGCTGTGACGCTGGGCTGGCGGCCGTCTTGCGTTGTGGTACTGGGCTGGCGGCCATCTTGGGCAGTGGCGCCGGACTGACGACCACCTTGTGCTGTGACGCTGGGCTGGCAGACTTATTGTGCAGTGGCGCTTGGCTGGCGGCCATCCCCCCGGAGAGACAGGAGTGGCTGGGGCATCCTACGGAAGCCGATGCTGTAAGTAACACACGAATTCCCAAAACCAATATGTGTCCAACTGAGCCAGTTCCTTTTGAGGAACCGGGTCATCCAGCTCGCTATTAAAATAGTCTTTACGGCTACATCATTATAACCCATGCCCTCGGCCAGGGACCAGAACACCTATGCCATGGCACCCACATCATTGCCCTCTTGGCGGAGGGTGGTCAATTTCAAATATTTAATTATCCGCTCCACCATACTGGCTGGGGAACGGGAAACATCAAACGACATACCGCTAGATCTAATGGATGGAGTCCTTCTGTGATCATCGCGACCCAGTAAGACACAGGAGAGGGAGAGATCCAATTGCAGATATGATTTAATGGGATAATCCAAATCAAAGTCAAACAAGCCAGGGTCAAAACCAGAGAACAATCCAAAATAAAACAAACAGGAAAGGGACAGGAAGGGAACAGGAAGACGAGGAATCTCGGAGGACGAGAAGACTTGGATCACGAAAGGTAACGACTCCATACAGACAACAGGAAAAGACTGGTAAATATAGGGAGGCTAATTAAGTGACAATTATGTGAAGGCACCTGGTGTAATTAGCAGAAGTGCAATTACTGTGATGAAAGGACAAGACTAGAGGAATTCTAGTGCCTACGGTGAAGTGCCTTAGGGGAAGTGAGCCCACTAGTGGACACCCAGGGAAACAGAGACTAGGCAGCTTGACAGCCAGTCATTTGACTGTTTTATCATCTAACAGTTTTGTTATTGTATTGATTATATATATATATATATATATATATATATATATATATATATATATATATATATATATATATATATATATATATATATATATATATATATATATAGTAATTTTACAAACATAATACTTAAAATAACAGTAGGTAATTTAAAGATTATTTTTAAAGAGTTCTGACTACAATTTAAATTAAAAGAAAACAACTTGAAAACAATTACAGTTATTTTCAATAATAATAATAATAATAATAATAATAATAATAATAATAATAATAATAATAATAATAATAATAATACATAAAAAAAAAAAAAAAAAAAAAAAAAACTTTGTTTCTCTTTTAAAAGCTGTTTTACAGCCGAGATGGATTTTGTCTGCATCTTTGAAACATTATTTTCCTGTTTATCACTGTAGAGCTCTTTTGACATAATCTGTATTGTGCAGTGCCATATAAATAAATGTGACTAGACTTGACTTGACCACAGTAGCAATTTAAGCATAAAATATCATCCCATATACTACAGGCAATGTAACTTGTCAAATCATATTTTAAAGGGATAGTTCAAGCAAAAAAATGAAAATGTGATGTTTATCTGCTTACTCCCAGTTCATCCAAGATGTAGGTGACTTTGTTTCTTCAGTAGAACACAAATTATGATTTTTAACTTCAGCTCTTGCAGTCTCTTAGTCGTATAATAAATAGCAAATGTTAAAAAAAAAAAAAAAAAAAAAAAAAAAAAAAAAATTAAATAAATAAATAAAAAAACACACACACACACACTTCCACAGACAAATCCAAGTTAAACTCTGCAGCTTGTGACAATACACTGATGTGTACAGACTCAAAACAATCAATCTGTGCAAGAAACTAGATACTTGAAATATCAAACCAGGGCTGGATTTTATGCAGTGCTATTCTCGGACTGTAATAATGTGAAGTTAATCCATCTAAGTAATATTTGGATTAGGACTCTGGATCAGATCAGTAAATCTGCAATTGTATGATAAATGAACCATCATCGATAATTAACCATTTTTATCTGGTCAAATTTTATCTAGTAATTATTGCTATAACTAATGTATTTAAGAATCACATACAGTGGGGATCGAAAGTTTGGGCACCCCTTGCAGAATCTTTGAAAATAAGAGTAATTTTCAAAAAATAAGAGAGATCATACTAAATGCATGTTATTTTTTATTTAGTACTGTCCTGAGTAAGATATTGTACATAAAATATATTAACATTTAGTCCACAAGACAAACAAATTGCTGAAATTATTAAAATAACCCCACTCAAAAGTTTGGGAACCCTTGGTTCTTAATACTGTGTGCTGTTACCTGATGATCCTTGACTGTCTTTCTTGACTGTTTTGTGATGGTTGTGCATGAGTCCCTTGTTTGTTCTGAACAGTTAAACTGAGCAGCGTTCTTCAGAAAAATCTTTAAGGTCCTGCAGATTATTCAGTTTTCCAGCATCTTTGCATATTTGAACCCTTTCCAGCAGTGACTTTATGATTTTGAGATACATTCTTTCACACTGAGGACATTTGAGGGACTCAAACACAACTATTAAAAAATATTCAAACATTCACTGATGCTCCAGAAAGAAACTAGATGCATGAAGAGCTGGGGGCTGAAAACTTTTGGAATTTGAAGATCAAGGTAAATTGTACTTAATTTGTGTCCCGGGAAACATGCAAGTATCTTCTGTTGCTTATGAAAGGCAGAACTAAATGGAAAAAAATATATATTTCAACAAAATAAGACAAATTTGGCCATCTTCATCGTGTTCAAAAAAGTTTCCACCCCCCAGCTCTTACTGCATCTTGTTTCCTTCTGGAGCATCAGTGAATGTTTGAACCTTTTTTAATAGTTGTGTTTGAGTCCCTCAAATGTCCTCAGTGTGATAAGATGTATCTCAAAATCATACAGTCACTGCTGGAAAGGGTTCAAATATGCAAAGATGTTGGAAAACTGAAGAATCTGCAGGACCTTAAAGATTTTTCTGAAGAACGCTGCTCAGTTTAACTGTTCAGAACAAACAAGGGACTCATGCACAACCATCACAAAACAGAAAGATAGTCGAGGATCATCAGGTAACAGAACACAGTATTAAGAACCAAGGGTTCCCAAACTTTTGAGTGGGGTAATTTTAATAATTTCAGCAATTTGTTTGTCTTGTGGATCTTTTATGTACAATATCGTACTCAGGACAGTACTAAATAAAAAATTACATGCATTTAGTATGATCTCTCTTATTTTTTTGAAATGACTCTTATTTTCACAGATTCTGCAAGGGGTGCCCAAACTTTCGATCCCCACTGTAGTTACAGCAGACAGAGAAAAACAAATACTAAAAGTCAAGGGTCAAATACTCAACTAAAGCACTTATCTGCACAACGGTGACATCAAACTTTATCAATTTCAATAAAACATCAAAAACTAAACCTCTGTTAATTCTTTATAAGAAGTTTTATATGAAATAAATAAAGCCAGACTGGTTTGTAATAATTGAAGCTGCTGAGATCTAGAGAAATCTGTTTTAAGGGTTACTCTTGTCTGAGTTCCCCTTCAGAAACTCGAGCTGTATCTAAATGCTATCGGAACGTCTTTAGCATGACCACACTCTTAATCACATATGTAATCAGTCCAATGGATGGGCAAGACGTCATCAGGCGGAATGACATAGTGACCAGGAAGCCTAAAAGAATGTGCAGTGGATACACTGGCAGCTTTCAGTCATTTAGCAAGCACTCTTTGTATGTCAGTCTTATTTATTGTTGTCTTCCCCAGTTGTGCAAACAATTTATTGTTGTCTATGCTTCTCAAAAGTCAAAGCTTAAGGGTGAAAGAAAACATGTAAGACTGTGTGCTACTCCCTGTCCGTGTTACTTTACGTGTGGGGATACACACAGTGTGTGTTGTTTGCTGAGGAGTGGAGCTCGCACAGTTAGCCTTTGATGGGGCTGATTGTGCTTCTGTGTTTGTGATCATTGCGACTCTAGTCCTGCTGCTGGTGAGGCACCACGTCGATTGAGATTGTAGGGATCGCACTTGGATCTAGGGGACAGTTTGGAGACTGGTTCGCCCTTCCTCCGCCTACAATCCTTAGATTTAGTGCTCTCTCTTGGGGTCCAGAAGCCCACGCTGCGGTCTCTTGCTTCTCTGAGTGAGATTGATATTGTTTGCATATGAGCAGACTGCTTTTGGATTGCTCCAAAAAACCCTGCACTTGCTAAATAAGGGGTGGGGATGCACGCAATTTACAGTATGAGTACTCTGTTTTGGAGCAGAGCATGCAGCCAGCTCTTGAGGGGGCTGGCTGTATTCATTCTATAAATGTTTAATAAAAAATAATAATAATAAATAAATAAATAAATAAATAAAATGAAATAAAATACATTGGATGTTTAGCTCTGCTCCCACTCATGTTTCTTCTCAAGGGAAAAAAAGTCTTATCCATTAAACGAGTGCATTATGGTAATTTACGATTCATTATATTGTTTCATAATCACAATAATAATGTTTACATGACTCGTTGTTTGGCTGTGTTTAATTATGAGGAATTTAATTATATATATATATTCTGGTTTTGAAAAGTTAATATATATATATATATATATATATATATATATATATATATATATATATATATATATATATATATATATATATATATATATATATATATATATATATATATATTATATGACATAATCCAAATACAATTGCAAATCTTGCATTACCTTTGGCATTTTCGCATTCGAAAACACACAGTGAGTGCCAAATTTCAAATGAAAAAGCAAAGTCCATTTGCAAATGCATGTCTCATGTCTTACGAGCTATGAGCCTGTCATATTTAAATAGCAATATTAATTACCACATTTGCTTTTTCACTCTCTCTGCACTGCGCATGTAAACTGCCAAAACTCAATGGAATCGCAATTCCTTTTGCATTTGAATTTCCGACGTTTACACGGAAACCTGTCAATCAAGTGACAGGGGTGGGGCCATTTTATTGGGCGTGTTGGCATTGGAAAGAGACATCACTCACAGTCGACTGTAATGAACAAATATTTATAGGCGATTTTGCGGAATGTTTTGAAAATTGGAAGTAATCTGTAAAATTAAGACATTGCATAAGACATTGCACAGAAATGCATTTGCAAATGGACTTTGCTTTTTCATCTGATATATGGTGCTCACTGTGTGTTTGCTAAAGCGAAAATGCAAACGGTAATGCAAGATTTGCAATTGCATTTGGATTATGTCACCATTTATGCATCCATATTTTGAAAACGCAAATGAAAATACAATTTGCAATTCCATTTGAAAATAGTCCATTTCCATTTGAAAATGGAAAATCATTCCATACTTCCCCATTTCTCCTCCCTCACTGTGTATATAGAGAGCGAGTCCTCTCTAGCTGGAGTTCTTGCATGTATGGTTCTCTTCAGGGTTATCCCACTCCACTTTGAAGGTGTCTGTGGCAGCCCTAGCTGCCTACCACACCCCTCTTGGTGGTCGGTCTTTTGGGAGACACACTAGTTACATGTTTCATCCACAGTGTGCTGAGGCTGAGGCCTCTGGCCAGAGTAGTTTATGTTTGCTAAATGGTGGATCACAATGCTATCATAGCTTTGAGTCCACTTAGCTCCCCTCTCCCATGGGGGTCAAGGCTTATTCATCCAGAAGTTGTCCTTTAGGATTGTGCAGGATGACCTACCCGCCTACTTTGAAAGGTTTTTACCTGCATTCTGTGCCATTCCTGGCTCCCTTTCTCTTGCCTTAGTTGTGCTCTTCCACTCTAGGCAAGGATTTGTAAGTCTGATGGCATGGGCATATTCGTTCCCATAACGTTTTTGACTCAGCTTGAGTTCCTGAAGGGGAACATCTCCAGGTTACAACAATCAACTATTTATTTATTTATTTACTTATTTAGATATTTGTGAACCCCGCAATAATGAGTCACTGAGAAAATCTAATAAAAGTTGTATTCAAAATACACAGTGAAAGGTTTATATTGGAGAATCACTATCTAGATACATTTCCCCAGACAATTTGAGAGAATGCCTGCAAACCTTGCTTTTTTGCCCCTGCAATTGCAATTGTATTTGTGTGTGTTGTTCATTGTCACAAATATATTTTTATGCTATATTCACTAAACAGATGTATATATAGGATATGATACATCTGGGGATATGCAATTAGTCGACAGAAGAGACAGACAGCAGCATGAGAATGTTTTGCTTAATACTTGATATAGATCTGTTGTTTGAATTATTACTTGCTGCTAGGAAGGAAAATTTTGTTTCGTTGGAGTTTGTATTTTAAATTGACTTACCGTTACTTCTAATAATTGCCCTTGGCTAAACCAGCAATCATTGTTTCTTTCACAGAGCATCAAACTGGACGCTAACCAGTCAGGTTTCGTAAGTGGCCATTCAGCTGAGTCTGTGCTTTTGACACTGTCAATCATCAGATCCTCCTGTCTGCCCTCACATTACTGGGCATCACAGGGATTCCACTACACTGGTTTGAATCACTCACTGGTAGGTCTTTCAGGGTGGCTTGAAGAGGGGAGGTATCCAGAGCACATCAATTGGTCACTGGGATTCCTCAGGGATCATTTCTTGGACCCCTCCTCTTCTCCATATACACAATATCACTAGGTCCCGTCATACAGGCACATGGTGTATCCCACCATTGCTATGCTGATGACACACAGCTCTATCTTTCATGTCAACTTCGGTAAGAAATCTTGGTGTAACCTTTGATTATCAGCTGACCTTCAAAGACCTGCTTGATCTTGCTGATTTGCATTGCAGAACATCAGAAAGATCAGGCCCTTTCTAACAGAACATGCTGCACAACTTCTAATCCAGCCCCTTGTAATTTCTAGGCTGAACTTCTGCAATGCTCTTCTGGCTGGACTTCCATCAAACACAATCATACCTGTACAAATGATTCAGAATGCAGCAGCACAACTGGACTTCAACAAGCCTAAAAGAGCCCATGTTACACCACTCTTTATCTCCTTGCACTGGCTAAGACATTGACGCTTGCATATAGAACAGCCACAGGTTCAGCACCCACCTACTTCCACTCATTACTACAAATCCACATCTCTCCAGAAGTCTGAGATCTGCTAGTAAATGAAGCCTTGTAGTACCATCATAAAGAGGTAAAAGAGGTCAAAATACCTTTCCAGGACATTCTCGTTCATCATTCCTGGCTGGTGGAATGATCTTCCCAACCCTATCCGGAATTCTGAATCCATGACAACTTTCAAGAGACAGATGAAAAATCAACTCTTTTGACTTCATCATCATAAAAAAAAAGAAAACAAAAAATGTATCTTTATTTATTCCTTCTCTTTATAACTTGTACTTATCTGGATGCCTAAATTGTGGTATTATAAGTACTTTCTGTGTCTGTTTTGCTCTTTAAGAAGAATCGCCTTATGTATCCCTCAATTGTAAGTCACTTTGGATGAAAGCATCTGCAAAATGACTAAATGTAATTGTAAATATCAGGATACTGGATATGTTTCAGTGCATAAAACAATCTCAAGCTTGTTACAGTTTAAAAGGACATAAAGTGAGTAACTGCTATTGCAAATAATAACAGCTGAGAAAAAAAAGGAACTATGAAAAGAAAGGAAATATTATTATGTGGTATTAAACAGCTAGTAGTGTATGTGTGGAGACAGTTGGAATATTTACATTTTAACTTAATTCATTTTATAAATTAGATGCTGTGGTGTGAAAAATAGAGTAGGAACTACAGTGAGCTTCATTACAAGTATATTAATGTCTGTACTGAGATGTTCTTTAGCAGCCACCCCATGCTTCATTTTACTAAAGCAACTTTAGATTTAAATAATTTAATTATCAACACATGTATCGCCATTTAAGATGTGTTTACATTCCATAGCACTATACAAATCAATCCACAGAATTCTATGATGAAAGTTTCATGGTCCTGACAGTTGTGTGTCCAAATTGGTCTGCATACTGTTGAAACTGGTCTGCAGTGTGCTATCAAAATGGCTGTGAGAGTCAAACTCACAGGGTGATATCCAGTGGCTCCTGCAGTGCTTTACAGAAGGACACAGATAATTGGTCCATGTTACATAGGTTTCAGTTGCATAGTACAATTTTTATCATCATTTTGTTTGACTCGTTTTCAAAAAAAAAAAAAAAAAAAAAAAAAAAAAAAAAAATATATATATATATATATATATATATAATATTTGTTTGATCACATATAAAGTACAACAGTAGCATTGTGCATATTGACATTTTTAAGTCAAGTTTATATTTGATTAAATGTTATTGATGGCAAAGATGAATTTTTAGCAGCCATTACTCCAGTCTGTAGTGTCATTACAACTTCAGAAATCATTTAATATGCATATATACAAATGTAATATGCTAAGAAAAAAATAAAACACACACAGTAAAGGAATTTCCACTGTATATTAATCTTGCATGAAAAATATCAAAATTCCCCAAAAATTCCAAAATTTCCAATTATTGATTATAATAACAAGATATCATCTCTGTGTGCTTTAATGCATAAAGGAATATTAAGCCTTTAACAGTTTAAAGAGACATGAGGCAGTAATATTGTATGAACACTATAATTCTGTCTGAGAAGAAAAATGAGAACTAGGAGAAGAAAGGAACATAATTATGGCAAGTTTGAAGTTTTTACTGCCTTATTCTCTCATTGCCTGCTGTACTTGCTAGAGTCAAATAGCTTTGAATAGCCATGAGGCCTAACAGCACTCAAAGCAATTCCCATAAGCAATTCTCCATCAAAAAGTTTTGTTCCAAATCTCCTTTCAATGTGTATACAAAATCACACCTTTTTGTCAATGATTGGCTATTGTAAATAAGCAAACAACTTTTGAAATGAACCCATGTTCTTGCTCTACTGTTTTTTCCCCCTTTTTACATTTCTTTCAGTCTCAGAGGAAAGAGTCGCTGCCAAGTGACTAAGACAGGGAGCGTGCTGCAAGGACAGAATTGGGACAAGCACAGCAAATAAAAACTACAAACACCTGCAACGGCACAATACATCTCTCTCTCCCGAGCACCTGAAATGTTTTGACATGCACCTGACGTCACATGCTTCTGTGAAGTGCCCATTCTCCAAATCCAACATCTTACATGTCCCTCTGTTTATGCACCTTTTAGTGGCCATCAGCGAAGGTGCTGCGATAGCCATGGCAGTGAGGATGCTGAGGTGAGGCGGATTTGCATATGAAACGGCAGGATGCAGATGATCGCTTCTTGGAGCCCAGACCGCATGCCAAAGGGGAGCAGTTGGGGGAGGGCTGCCAAGCCGAATGCCAGGCGAGTTGGGTATTTACACTTCAAACAGCATCGTCTCAAAAAGGGGAGAGTGTGTGGAAGAAAAAAATAAAGAGAGACATGGGTTGAAAGAGAGTTAGGGGAAAGCTTTTCTTATGAATCGTATTCAGGCAGTTGGTCCTAACAAAACATCCATTACTGTATGTGCTAAAGTTTCCCTTTGTTTTACTTGGCAGTGACAATGACTATATTTTTCTCCTGTCTGCTGTCTCAGAGCTTGCGGGAGTATGTCACCACTTGTAAGACTAAATACCTCCATTACGGTTGTCAGTGGAGCTCTTTGAAAGGTGGGGGAGATATGTAGCAGTGGCGCATGACATCTTGACATCGTCTTTGATGGCTGTGCTTGCATTACAGATGAAGAACTTCTAGAAAGCTTCATCCCATTTAATCGTTGCAAAATAAACCCTACTACAAACACCAGCCATGCTGGTCGACCCCGCACATACAATTCTATGCATGAATGGATTTTGCTGTGCATGGAATTGGCAGACCTCTCTTAGGTAGTATTTGCCTCCTGTTTAGTTCCTAAGCTGTGCTGATGAATGTGAAGCTCCTGGCTTTCTTCCCAGACTGTGAAAGTCAGGGTCATTTCCAGCCCATCGGCGCTATGCATGGGTGGCTCTGCATCAGCAGTGAAGGGTCAGCTCCGACAGATGCTAAATGGAGAGCTGAGGAACAGAGTCACAAGGCCAGGAACAAACAAAATCCCATGAAATATGACAGAACCAGGCGAAGCTGTTAGCTCTTTACCAGATATGTAATTAATCTGCATGTGTCCTTGATTGTATAGCTTCAGATATTGGCTGCATCCAATTAAGCACACTTCCCTACTATTTAGTAGTAGGCAAAAACAGTAGTACGTCCGAATTCACAGTTCATAAAACACTAGGCAAAAAAGTATCTACAGTTGCAATCAAAATGATTCAGTCACTTTTGTGCGAGCTCTGCTGACTTATCATATGTTCTACTCAACTTCAGCACGTGCATGGGCTAATTGTATGTACTGCATGTGTAACAGTTCAAGCTAATTCTGAGTTTCGAAAGTTTTAAGACAATTTTGTTTTCCACCATACAAATGAATGACTAAAAAACAGCAATGTTGAATAGGGGTTGAAAAATTATGACAGCTGTGTTATTTAAAAAAATAAAATAAAATCTTATAACTCAGAATTATTATATTGACATTATCATTTGTAATATGCCAGTACAGTGTTATAGATGCAATTTTTGTATAAAGTCCTGGATCTTCAGAAAAGCTTATCTTTGTACTGTAGTCTGAAGGGTTGAATGATTTTGATTGCAACTGTACATAAACTACTTTTGTATAGAAAATAAGTTTTGCTGAGATCCTGTGAGGTCATGGGAGAGGAGTTGTGAATTGCAGTGAAGTGACAAAACTGATGCTAGGAGGTCCAATGACAATGGCAACATGATAAATGTAGTATTTATTTATTTATTTATTTATTTATTTATTTATTTATTTATTTATTTTTAACTATCATGACCTATTCAGTAAGTATGTGATTTCGGACATAACCATTGTGTAAATCAGGCTTGGGCAATACTGTACTTTAGGTACTTTAGGGTTAAGTACGGTATAAAGGTGTACTTTTCTGGTTCATGAGTAAATTGTTCTTATCAACAAGTTTTTTTTTTTTTTTTTTTTTTTTTTGTGAACTTGATGAATGAGTTCACCGAATCAGACTAAACTGTCTGGAACACTTCACAACTCGAGCTTCTTCTTCTTCTGAGAGTGATGATACAGCCACATAGTGAAAATAAGATGATCAAAACTGGACTTTCCATGTACAAATGACACACACACACAAAAAAAAATTATAGACATTGCACAGCATTTGTCTTACAAACACTATTATGGTAACACATGTTACACTACAATAATGCTAGAAAATTGTTTATAACTGAAATAACTAAAATAAATGAATGCTGTTTTTCACCATAATTCAAAGTGATTTATTTTCAGGATTGTGTACACTATTTGTATCACCTATTAGTTCAATCACATAGTGTTTTTTATTAATTGTTTTTTATTATTATTAATTATTATTATTATGATGATTTATTTTTTTACTAACAGCTTTTTACGAACAGCTAAATACAGGACTGTATGATTTGTGTTTATGAAATGAAGCGGAGCAGCTGTAAATGTTTCATTGAAATGACAGCAAGTTTCCTTAGTGGATGACAAGCATTTATCGATTTTCATGTTTGCCACTAAAGTATATGCCTCTTGTACACTCCAGTTAATGGAAACCGCCTGACGCCTCTAGTCCTTGGAGATGACCACAAATACAGGAGCGGGTGACAGCGAAGGGGGTCTGCAAGCCTGGGAGATTGACCCCCTCTGTGTGGAGGTTGTATGAAAGGTGGAGGCTATTGGCTGTGAGTCACCATTAGGGTCTCTGGCCTCCTTTGCAATGACTGCTACTCAAGTAATGAGAAGTGACTTGGGAGATAATGCATTGTGTCAGCAGTGAAGGGTTCAGGTCCCAGTGGCACTGGTGTTGTTGGTGGGATTTGACTGCTTGGCTAACCTCCCTACTACCAGCAAAATCTCCCTCCAAACTCAACTCAACAAACTTTTAAGATTGGAGAAAGAAATTAGATGGCTTTCAAAGTAAAAGCCCTAAGGAAAATTGTATTATCCAGAAGTAACAAAATGTGATCCAGCTCAGAAGAGCTCATTGTAGCAGTCTAGTACCTTGTAAACACAACTTTGTTTCCTGGTGGACAGATAAAAACCTGTGCAGCCTAACTTCCAGATGTTGCACAGCAGTTGGGTATTATTATTAAAGATTATGATTATGGCAAGTATTTGTGAGTTTCTATGTTGTACAATTGTTTGCATATACAAGAAGAAGAGTAAGAGAAACCATGTTTGCAAAACTTTTTGCTTTAATTTTTGAAATTCAGTGGTTAGAGTGGAAATTTTAGAACATTTATCCAAATTAATGATGTAGCATAAATTGTTAACACTTTCATGACAATTTGTAATTATTTTACAATTTGTTGAATTGGTGGCTTATTTCTGACACAGACTACACCAACTAAACTAGGCTGCAGTCCTATATTCAATATTCGGACCGAACTGAAACAGTGCTTGAATTCTCTTAGCAAACTAATGCCGCGTTTCCACCGAAATTACCCGGAACATTTTTACCAGGAACTTTTCCCCCCAGACCTGTTGCTTTCTGCGTTTCCACCGCGGTGTAAAGTACTGGGAAGATTAGGCAAATGACTGGTGACGTAGGTCCGCGCGCGTTTCTCAATACAAAGTACCGCTGATTTAAAAAAAAAAAAAAAAAAAAAGTACGCTGATTTTGGACGTGCATCATTGGTAGTTAGTTCAGACTTTGTGCATTCGACTGGGGAGTGTGATGTCCACAACGACGCAAGTCAGGTAAATCTATAAAGAGCAGCGTTCTTGATAACTTCAGTCAGCTCGTCTTGGCTACTGCAATTTTCCTTACTGTGTATTTACAATAAAATGAATTCATTTAATTTAATTTAATTTAATTAATATTCATTTAAGCATAATAACAGCTGCAGAAATGTACTCAGTTCAGGGATATGTGTATATGAAGCCATTACAATGAAACAAAATATTATATAAATTTGCCTTTTTTATTTTCATTTTAACATATGGATAAATTGAATACAGACCAAAGAAAACCTGTTAGATTGACCCCGCAGCTGAATTATATTTTATGTTTAACCACTGAAGACACATCAGAGCCAGCGGCACACATCAGAAGGTCTATCCCAGGTGAGGCTGCTTCTCGGCGGATACATGAGGACTGAGCTCCCGCTGATCGAGTCTCTCAGAGATCGACGAAACACATTTTTAAATAGGCGCTGTCTTTATAAATAAACCACAGATTTGAGTTTTAAACAACCACATTCTCGCCTGAAATACTTTTAAAATTACATTTCATGACACAGTAACAGTAATATTTGAAAATTATCCAAATAAATGGTGTTTGAACTCAACCAATGCTGCGTGAAATCAGATGGCTTTGGCTACAGCAATTTCCCCCTCAGTATATTTACAATAACACAAAATAGGATATAAAATACTACTGCCTCCTTTCGTTTTCATTTAAACATAATAACAGCTGCAGAAATGTACTTACTTCAGGGATATGTGTAACTTTATATAGAGCCATTACAATAAAAAACGAAATATTATAGACTTGCCTTTTTATTTTCATTTTAACATATAGGTAAATTGAATACAGACCAAAGAATACCTGTTAGATTTACCCCGCAGCTGAATTATATGTTATGTTTAACCACTAAAGAGACATCAGAGCCAGCGGCACATATCAGAAGGTCTATCCAAGGTGAGGCTGCTTCTCAGCGGATAGATGATCACTGACCTCCCGCTGATTGCGTGGAGCTCACCGTCTCAGAGATCGGCGAAACACATTTTTAAATAGGCGCTGTCTTTATAAATAAACAAAAGATCTGAGTTTTAAACAACAACATTCTCACCTGAAATACTTTTAAAATTACATTTCATGACTCAATAACAGTAATATTTAGAAAATGTTGATCTGAATAAATGGTGGTTGAACTCAACCAATGCTGCGTGTACTCAACCAATCAGCATGTTTAGCGCCAAAGTCCCGCTCCCGAAAGTTCCTGAACTTTGAAAAAGTACCACCTCGCCAGCAGGGACTTTCTGAGGGGCATTTTTTTAGCCGGAACTTTATTTAGTTCCTGGTTCCTGCGGTGGAAACACACCAAGTACCGGGCCAAAGTCCCTAGTTCCTGGGTAAAGTTCCTGCGGTGGAAACGCGGCTTAAGAGACATAGCATGACATTTGTAAAGAATGGAAATTGAAGGATATAGATTGCACTACATGTTAGCTTATTTTTGCTAATGAGCTTGATCAATTCAAGCCCATATATTGTACTAATTGGAAACTATGTTTTCAGTCACAGTTCAAGGGCTGTTACTACTTTGTAATGCTGTTTGTGAATGTTCATCAAAACTATGGCTTTGGAAAACACCAAATCGTTGGTTGAACTTCTGTATGTTGGTAAAAATTGAACTTGCAAGTTGGCTAACTATGCTTTTTGGGAAACACAACCTTGAATGTGTGCTTTTGATTTGTCTCCAGAAACATATTAGGAAAGCACTGACCTAAGTAGATGAAGTGTCATGTGTAACAACTCAACTGTAACAACTCGTGGTTGGGAAAAATTGAATAGCAATTTCTATGTTCATACTAGACCTCTGACTTTTGATTGCACAATTCGGTACCATGGGATATTTGAGTAGTTTTGAGTAGTTTTAACATGTGATTACAAGGGTCAATACCTAATGAGGAAAAAAAAGAAGGGCATTTGAGCAAAACATCTATATTTGCTGACAAACTAATCTAATTTCCATCAAGGAGAAAAAAATTAAATGTGTAGATTTTCATAGATTTTGCTTAAAATATATAATTGGACATCTTAGTTTTGCATGAATTAAATAATCTTAAGTAGTTGAAGTCTGGTCTAGTTGTAACTTGTGCTTTATAAGAACCTCTTATCAAACCCTCTTACAGTGTTTTATTGGCTGACCAGTATATCAGCCCTCGCTAATTGATTGGAACATGTGTTAATCCTCAGTAAGTACCATGATCCAAAGCCCAACAGATATGCACAACAATACAAATGAGACCAATTAGCAAAACAGATTGCAATCCATGATTAGATGTTGTGCTCTTGAACACCTAGACAGCATTCAAACCACTTAACTATGTGAACACCCTTGTGGTATTCCAGTAAAAGGAAAGACTTCACATCAGGGCTTTAAATGATCTTAGTAGAGGAGAAATAAACACTTCCTTGCCACAGGGAAATGTAATAGATATCATGTCAGGTTTTTTTTCAGGAACGAGTGATGTGATGTAATACTAATTTTAAAATATTAAAATGTCTTATGTAACGCAATTTCAAATGCTTATGCATAATGCAAGCGTCTAGTGTAGATTATTTGCATAACAAGACTTTTTTAGCAGTTACGGAATAATGGTTAATGCCAGTTAAAAAAATAAAATAAATAAAAATCCGATCAAATTCAACCTTTTGTTGTTGGACACAATGACTTTGTGGATCAGTAAAATTATGCAGCATACAGAAAAATAAGTGTTTATGAAAGTGCTGTGGTGGTGTTTGTTCCTATTTAGCTTTTTGGCAGCAAAAAAAAAAAAAAAAAAAAAAAAAAAAACAATGTGTCAAGGATAGCAGTTAGGCTTAGAAACCACTGAAGGATTTAGATTTTCAATGTGAAAATGTATATATATTTTTTTCCACAGTTGTGATCTTTGACAGATCCTCTTTCTATGTTTCAGTAACTCCTTCTAAAACTACTGGGGTGTTTGTCTGATAGCTGCAGGAAAGGCTAATGAACAGGAAGCTAATCTTGTGACACAACATTCATTTTGTTACGTAGCAGTGAGCAGCAGGCTGTGTTAGCCACTGAGGTGCGCTGCCTTTTCTAGAGCACGTAATCCCTCATGCAAAAAGTGCTTCGGGGTATTTGAATGTTTTAATTTCCATATATATTTAATTTTGCTGTCTGACACACTTTTCCTTTCTCTGTTTTCGTGACTCACCAATAAGCATTCCACAAAGAAATTCCAAATATAAGTTGCTACACTCAGAAGTCACTCAGTGACATTCCTGCCTAACAAGAACTCCATAACCTAGTTTTTGCAAATGCAAATACAACTGTGGTCTTTATATAGTTCAAGACATAAATGAAGGGACTTAGCCGATCAAAAGACAGGCCCAATGTCTTTGTTCTGGTATGGTGTTGAGAAGAAGCAAAGCATTTTATTGTGCTAAATCATTTTTCAATGATTTAGTAAAAAGCCACTGAACAGACTCTGAATTGCAATAAATAGCATCTGGATGGAGAGTAAAATACAATTTTTTTTTTTTTTTTTATCAGCGTGAACTTTTAGTTTGCATGTGTATAGTAAGCCTAATGATGAGAAAAATAGCACAGACACAATGCAAAACAGTGTTCTGCATTATTTTGTCATTGTTGTGTGAAATGATTTCATGAATAGTGCCATATAATTTTTGCAAAGCGCCTGGCTCTAGGAATTCGTTGAATACACTGGACAAGAGCTGACCTCAAGCGAGGGCAGAACTGCATACAGATATGTGGGTTGGTTGGCTGATCAAAAATAATGACCTCAAGAGGAACGCCATAATGAGTAGGAACACTTTTCCCTATTGGAACATGCCACGCATGGCTGAACACATTCATATGCCGCGCCGCCCAGTCTTGTAAGACACAGAGTTCCTATGCAGAGGCAAATCCAACAAACAGGAAGTTACTAGGGGCTAGAACAGTATCTCAAGGACACAGAGACAAATCTAAAGGCTTTTAACCTCGGTGGAAGAACTGGAGGTGTTGCTAATCAATCTAAATGTTAACTTCTGTCTGTTTTATACTATAGAGGATGAAAAATGATTTTGATAATACCAATCACCTAGTTTAATATATACAAAATCAAAGATCTAAATACAAATCTAAATTCAGAAGCTCAAAATTACAAATATATATATATATATATATATATATATATATATATATATATATATATATATATATATATATATATATATAGATAGATAGATAGATAGATAGATAGATAGATAGATAGATAGATAGATAGATAGATATGTAGATAGATATGTAGATAGATATCAGGGAACATACATACTGAATAAAATCAATACACTTTGTCACTGTAGATGAAAGTGAATACTAAAGGAATAAATGTATGAAATGCAAGATTGGTTTTCCCAGAAGGAAATAGCAGTACCTGAAAAAAAAAATTGTGAAATGAAATCAACAGTGACCCTATTTACTTATCACACTTACTGTGCATGATTTGTGATAAATATGTTATTATTGCAAAAGATAAATAAATAAATTTCTAAAAATACACTTGCAGACCGATGAGTTTCTGGAGTATATGTAAAGTGTCAGCCTACCTACATTTTCTTTTTAAATATTAAGTTTGACTCAGATACATTTACTAAAATAAATAAATAAATTAGGAACTAAATTGGAAACATCTAAATTAACTTGGTTTATATAATAATAATAATAATAATAATAATAATAATAATAATAATAATAATAATAATAATAATAATAATAATAATAATAATAATAATAAAAACATAAATAAATAAATGTACTTAAAGCACATGCATAAAATAATTTATACCAACAACATTTCTGTATGGTTTAAATGAAGTAAAATGGTCCTTTAGAGTAACATTTTCGGGTTATTGTATTTTTTTTTTTTTTTTCTACAGTGATGAAGTCAGATTGTTTTGGCAAAATGAAATGTGGACATTTTTTCTTTCCAATGAAAAAGGCACTTATACAATAAAGGCTATGCAGATAAATGCAAAAAAAACACACACACACACACACACACACACACACACACACACACACACACACACACACACACACATAAATACATTATTATCATTAATAATAATAATAATAATAATAATAATAATAATAATAATTTGTATTATTATTATTATTATTATTATTATTATTATTATTATTATTATGTATCCTTTGCAATAAATGCTTAATGCTTATATCATCTAAAATGTAATAATACTCTCAACAAAAACATTGCATGAACATTAAGGGATTCAAGCTGATTTATTTGTATAAAAAAAAAAAAAGAAGAAGAAGAAGAAGAGAGGCGTAATGTTGCCTTGCAAGCACTGCAATAACAAATTACTGCCAAGATTCAATAGTCAATCTTTAACCTGTGCAAAAACTGCACTCAAAGCAAAAGGTCTCCGTGGCATAGTGTTTTGTATATCAGATTGAGTGTCACAAAGATTTGAGTAACATTTTCTTTGAAAATGAGAATGTTGCCTTTGGCAAACTCACCCGATGACATGAGGGTGCTCGGTGGTGAGGAGAGCAAGTGGTGGCTTGTCCCTCTCGATGAGCCAGACAGTGTATCGTCCACTCTGCCTGGGGTGCAAAAACACGGTGATATCCAGACCACAGGACCGATGGGTAACACGTAGCCAAGGGCTCAGAACCCATGGCCCCGTCAGAGCTGAGCCATTCACTGTGAGAAACCTCCCTGGAAAAACAAACAAAGAGAAAGATACATTTATAACAAAGAGCAAAAGACTCTCCACTTGTTCCACCAGCCAGAGACCAACATTTTATTCCTCAGATTTTATGGTTATGGTTTTATGGAGTTCTCTGCTATGTCTTTTTTATCAAATATCTTTTCAAAAATTCGAACCACTTTACAATGAGTGTCTTTAACTAAAGTTATCATTTGATACAAACCACTAATACAAAACTTACTTATATTTTAAACTACCTGCATGTAATTGCAGTGTAATTAAGTTCTGTAATTACTACCCCTAATATTACACCTAAACCTAACCATACCATGAAACCCATCCTTAACATTAACCATGTGTCACCTCAATATCTGAAAAATGTCAAGGTTGCACTTTATTTTACAGTATGTGTACTTGCATGTACTTACAGTGCACTTACAGTGTATGTATCAAAGAAAGTTCTGGTAATACAAGGTAACTACATGGAGTAGGGTTAGGTTTTAGGGTTAGGGTTTAGGGGTAGGTTCAGGGTTAGTTCCTAGTTATTACATAGTTATTGCAATTACTATAACATGTAGATAGTATGTACACGGGGAACAGGACTGAAAAAAAAGTGCTACCTTTATTGTTTTTACAGAAAGTACAGTGTAATTGCTCTTGGTAACAGCTCCATGCATCTAATTTCTATGAAACTACAGATACAATATGCTTTGATGCAGAAACACTAAAATTAGACTTTGCCATGCTTGAGTTTGTTAAATCACATTTTTCAACATATGTCAAACAGGCAATAACATCTGATTTCAATTACTTAATTTATTTAGCTCAAACCAGCTATTTATTTTTCTTTTCCTTTTTTTTTTTTTTTCTTCAGGTTGGTTTAACAAAGATTTGCCAAAAGATTTCTTCTTTGCAATCTCTCCCATACATTTTTTAACAAGTGGCCTGTTTCCTTTTCATACCATCTCTGTACACTTGAGTGTATCTGCTTCGTAAGAGTATGTGTGAAAGTGAAATTCGCAGATCTGTGGCCCAGGCAGCCGACAGTGAGCCCATGTAGAGCCAAAATAGATGAGTGAGGGGGTAAAATGACAACACACCAGAGGAAAACGAAATAAATAATGAAAGAGAGGAGAGAAATCAAAGCTCTGTCTGTGGGCTTTGATTTAGAGTCCTCCCTCTCAACAGCCTCATTCAGCTCCCTCAATCAGGAAATTTTCCACAGGGCCAGAGCACGGAAAAAGACAAAAGAGACCTTCTTTTGATAGAAAAGGAATGAAAACAACATCAGGGGGAGAAAATGGAGGAAAAATTCCCCGGAATGTAACATTTTCATTATTCACAGAGTTATCTGTATCCAGCAAGGATTCGTTATAGCATCGTATTTTTAGGGTTTGGTTTACATTAGGGGTCTTGCAGCATTCTAGAGAAAGTGAGAGGAATTACTAGGCATCGGGTACTAAAGGGCTAAGAACATAAAATAATTATCTTTATATTAAAGATTTAGTAATAATACAAATTCTGCTGTCTTCCCCCATCTCTTTAAGTGATTTTACATATATATATATTTTTTTTATATATAAATTATACATAAATGTACTAAACAAGGAAGTAAGGTCTAAGGCTAAATGGCTTTCACAAGCCCCTGATTGTTCAGAATCCTTTAGGCATATCTTTAAACATGCTGTGCATTTGAAAAGAGGTAAGTAATAATAGAGAGCCTGTTTCTGAAACTGACTACGGGGCTTTGATTTCTGTTAAAGGGTGTTATTAAACAGATTTATTCTCTCCTTTTTTAACTGTGCCTTAAAATTCAATGAAATGTATCAAGTTCAGATCTGGTCACAGCAGGGGTTGTGCTAACTTAGAAACTTAGTTAAAAATTCAACTAAGCATGTAATTTGACTACGGCTTCCTTAACTTTTGAATACCACCTTAACACCCCTTGCTGAAAGCTGTACAAAACCCAAAACTTGCTGCTCACAGACTGACAACAATTTACCATGCATTACTTGACAAATCTTAGTGCTGTGTGCTTTGAAGAAGTGTATGGATCAAATGTTGGCCTGTAGGCATGTGTTTTGGCCAGCAGCTGTGGCTGGTGAATAAACCAAACCAGCGGTTTTCTGAGTGCAAACCTTAATTGCTAAAACATATCCAACACTGCTTATATAACATTTAAATGTCATGTTGTAAAATCCCCAGCCAGATGAAATCCACATGAAGCATAGCTTTATATAGTATATATATATATATATATATATATATATATGGTGTTCTGGGTTCCAGGACAGAGCATTAATTGATTTATTGAGACAAAAAAATAACATTTAAGGTGCTTGGCTAGCTTGTGATCCTTCAGAATTCCTCCATGTAATGCTTAATGCATCCAGTTATTCAGCTACAGCAGTTTTAAATTTTCAACAGCTCAGTCTTGATCATCAGATAATATTATGGTAATACAATTAAATTTATATGGTACTTCACAGAACAACACATAATGTGTTACACATTATTTTAAGGTGTCCTTGTTGCAATGTAATCATAAATTTAAGCACTGAGTAAAGTTGATTACTAACATGTAGGATTCATGATGGTTACTTGCATGTAATTATGCATAATTTATTGTTATTATAATAATAAGTACATGTAACATGTGTAACAAGAGTACCTTAAAATAAACTGTAACCAAAGATTATTATTGTAAGCTCACAAAAAAAAAAAAAAAAAAAAAAAAAAAAAAAATGGTATACAGTTGCTATGTGAACTATAAAGTTACAGGATGTAAAAAATAGAACTTTGTCATCATCTATTTACACTTGCAATCATCTTTTGACCCGATACAATACTATACAATACTATACTACTATAATACAATGATACGATTACAATAATCCCATATGTAGTGTTATTTTTTTCTTTTTTCTTTCTTTTTTTCAGCACATTCTAGGAAATTTCTTAAGTATAAATGTTTTAGTGCTGTGGAATAAGGAACATTCTTCAATTGCTCAATTAAAGTGTGATTCTTAAATATTTTGTAAGCTAAGAAACCAATAACTTTCAAAGTCTGATATGTATTGTGTGATGATTAAACATTTCTTTGATAAATGCGACGGTCATTAGCTAAATATACGCAGACATTCAAAAACACTGCTCGCTGAGGTTCTTTCTTTCCACAGGGACTTTCTTTGGGACTTGATAGCTCAGCTCGCACACCCGCAGAAGTGAATCAGTCTCAGTTCAGTGCACACATCTGGAGTATGGAGGGCATGTATGACGCAGCTGAATGCTTTTCAAATTTTTTTATTGAACGTGCACCCATGGCTGCCTTCCAAATCAAGATAAGTTTTCAGTTAAAAACAGCAGTGAAGCCACATGTAGCTATGTGATTTATTACATGAAGACATATGCCATTTTAATCACTTTAGTGGTATGTATGCAGTACATTTTCATAAGACTTAATTTATGACCAGAGGTATACTGTTTTTAAAATGTGTAATGCTCCCTAGGTCTCTGCATAAGAATCATTATCTGTACCATTTGATTTGCTGACAACAAATTAATTAACTCACTCACTCACTCACTCACTCACTCACTCACTCATTCATTCATTCATTCATTCATTCATTCATTCATTCATTCATTCATTCACAAAAAAACATATTTTAAAACATCTTTTTTGTATATTAACATTTAAGCCTGTTATTGAGGCAAATGTTCTTTAAATTTCAAGCCATGAATATTCCTAAAAAATTACATATTCTTAACTTCTGCCATATGTTTTCATGATTTAATTTATTTATATCTTTGAACCATTCATTCATTCATTCATTCATTCATTCAAAGCTGTTGATTAACCTAGTAGAATGATCATTAATGAGTGTTTGCAAAGTTATATATTGTGTGCAATCAAATAAATCAAACACATTTTTTGGGAATTTGATTTTTTCTTGATTTTTCTTCTTCCTAAAAAAAAATTTTATAAAAAATCTTAAATTTGTTACATGTTACAAATGTCAAAAGATACTCTTAAAATATTCAAATACACAATATCAACATTAGTGTGGTTTTAGTGGTAGTCAGTTGTAAAAATATATATAAAGATAATTATTTAGACCATTAGACTTTAGAACATTAGACTTAGGATACATAGCTTAACAAAATATAGTCCTATAATTTGTTTGCATATCTTTGTCTCTTTTAAACTGTAAATTTGCACATAATGAACTTACAAGACTCTGAGACATGCACAATTTACAAATGCTTTGTACTACTTACATAGTAATGCTTTTTGGAAACGTACCATAGAGATGCCTAGTACAGCTTTAGAGTTATCAAAGATTCTGTTAAGTGCTTTGGGAAACTCAGCCCACATCTTTTAACCAGTAACTAGTTTAAATTTGGAAGTTTTATGGTTTTGGAATACAGAGTAGTGCCTAGACCTACATTTACTTTTCACTGACTTCTGGGAGGTTAACCAAACGAAGAGCATGAAGTGCGAAACATATGAAATCCAAAGACGGGGATGAATTGAAACACTGTCAGTGAAGTTAAAGCTGCTGTATAAAAACAGCATGGTCAAAGCCCATGACCTAGACCCATTTGCATGATTCAAAATACTCTCAAGACGGTCTACCACCCAGAACAGTGGTAATTCTAGCACATTTCTGCAGCCCACACACACTTTCAGCCACTCTGGGTTAAACATCAAATAGCTCTAAAACTGATGAGGACAGACCATTAATGTATTTGGGGGTGGGGGGGGGGGATAATAATAATAACTTTACATGTTACAGTAAAAGGGTGAACATTTCTGTATATAAAATGGAAACAAAGAATGTGAAGTATTTGCAAAAGCTGTTCACTTCGAGCTGAGCACTTTAAAGTTCAAACGATGATGGTTACAGAACTCAGTCTGCGATTATACTTTTCAACACACTTGGATGCACCTTAGTGACAAATTCATATTTATCACAGGTTAGAGACTAAACAGTTTACTTTCTATTGCTCTTGACAACATCACAGAGAGAACTAGCTTCTTAAATGTTGGCTACACAGCAGGAGAAAAAAACATTCAGCACTCTTAGAAACTCTAGCAACGGAAACTTCACTGAATACCAACCCAGTCACTTTTCTTCAATCCCGGTGAACAGCAGGAAAAGCAGTAAACAATTTGAGTCTCCCAACCCCTTTACAAAAACAGTTTGTTTCTCTCCTTATTTTTCACTTCTGCATTTATTTCAAAACACTAATGCTGCTGACATTTACCTATCATTCTGTTTGTTTATTTATTTATTGTAAATTACAAAATAGTATTAAACTGTGCTAAATAGTTGTATTTTTCTTCTTCTTCATGTGTCTTTATAATTGCAACACATAATACTCAATCTTTTTTTTTTTTTTTTCGATATATAATTTCACTTTATTCAAAACCTCTCCAAATGAATATGTCTGTATGGTACAACTTCTAGAATGGTAATTAAATAGTTGTGACTTAATTATGTAGTTTGGAATGTACCTACGTATCTTTTGAAAGGCCGTCAATGCAGAAAGATGGTTTATTTTCCTATCAAGGTGTATGTTACACTTTATTTAAATTGTCAACTTTAGACATTCTACTAACTTTAAGTAACTTTTTAACTATGACTAACTCTCATTCATTTGCAACTACATGTCAGCTAACTCTCATTAATTTAAAAATGATAATAAATAAAAAAAAAAAATAGTGTACGTCATCTAATTCATACAGTATCAGTACGCTGTGGCCACACACTGCAAAGTTTCAGTGATGATAACCACATTTTAAAATGGGAGGAAATTCCACAAAATTATAATTTTGCGTGGTTTATGTTTGTAAGGCTACTTCCTAGTGCAAGATCTTGAATTGTTTCCATGTCTTTGGTTTTGTTTCTTGGTCTTGGCTCATAACCCTTAAATAGACTTATTAATTAATAAACTAGACAGGTGCAGATCACAATATTTCTGCATTTGGCTTGTTCTTATTGATTGATTGATTGATGTTTTTATTATTATTATTATCTAGCAAAGATCTGGCAACATGCATGAGTCAAAATGTACCCTGCTAAAGCAAAGACACAACTCTGAAACACTCTTTCATTAACAACAATTTGTTTAGTTCAGTTATGTGCACGTATAGCTTCTGTAAATGCGGTTGTCAGTACCTGAACTTTTCAGGAGTTAATTAAAATGCAGTGGACTGATCACTCCCATAAAATATGGACTTACGTTTGTACCGAACAGGACAAGTAAAAAAAGAGTGAACTGAAAAACATAATTTAGCTGAATTGTGTATGTGGCCTGTTAGGTTAGGGTTAGTAAAATAAGTTGATGTGTACTTGTTACCACAGAGGTTCTCTACCCTTCCAACTAACCCTAACTGTCAGAGAAACAAAATAATAATAAATACTGCTTTTGCACAAACAATTCTGCTTGTAAATATAATGGTCAGCAATTTACAGGACTCAAGACTGCAGTCAGCAAAAATAAACATGATATAACAAACAAATCAATGCAAGCTCAAATAGCATAGGCTTCTGAAGATCTTTTCAGCTTAGCAGTAAATGAACATGACTGCTGAAAAGCAACGCATCTGGCGTTGCTCATTAGGCTAATAAGACAACACAGTGCTCTCTCAGCAACATGAGCACCTGTTTGTTTGATTCATTCTTTCTTTTCTTTGTTTTGACATTTCCTCAACTGACACCAGGAACTTTGATCTCCACTCAACTCTCTGATGCCACAAAAAAGACAATATTGAGAAGAACAAAGTGCACCAGAGATGTTACAAAAACACAAGCCAGCCTTAAAAATCAAATTAATCTAGAATTCTGTTGAAATATGTTGTCAAAACTACACACTCTCATGTATTGTCCCTTTAAAATCAACAAGGTGGATGCACAATATAGTATGTAATATGTAATTATTATTATTATTAATAATAATAATAATAATAATAATAATAATAATAATAATAATAATAATAAATCAAGAATTTTACAGCTCAAGAAAAAGTATTTATTTATATGTCTAAAAATAACTCCATATAAGAAGTGCCGTCGCTTAAAACAACTGTAATGTGTTAATATAGGTGTCTGACTTTTCATGTTCCCTCAGGAAAATCCGGTTCGCGAACAAATCACTCGATGTAACCGGTTCTTCTTGAACCAGTTCACCAAATCGAACTGAATTGTTTGAAATGGTTCGCGTCTCCAATAAGCATTAATCCACAAATGACTTTAGCTGTTCACTTTTTTAATGTGGCTGACACTTCCTCTAAGTTCAAACAAACCAATATCCCGCAGTAATTCATTTACTCAAACAGTACACTGACTGAACTGCTGTGAAGAGAGAACTGAAGATGAACACCGAGCCGAGCCAGATAACGAACAATGATTAACTCGCTCACGAGATTTAAAGTTCTATTTTATTTTATTTTATTTTAATAATATTTGAGGAAGGGAGCACAACAATACAATCCTGCTTAGGGCGCCCATTTGGCCAGCAGCAGCCCTGTATATAAGACACTCGATTTGCTTTGAAGTTCTTTTCACTTAAAGTATTCCATTCACTAGAAGATATAGCATGCAATTATATGACTCATACAGAGATAATACTATACAAGAAGAAGAAGAAGAAGAAGAAGAAGAAGAAGAAGAAGAAGAAGAAGAAGAAATACATCAACGTGAGACTGATTGATTGGTTGGTTGAATATATCCTTATGACAAAGCGGAAATTAAAAAAAAAAATGTTTTTGTTGTTCAGATCTCTAGGATGCCATCAAATACATATTCATTTCTAAAAAGACAGCTATTGTTGACAGATATTGCTGCTTGAAGCATGTCAGTTTTTACTACATCAAATACAAGGTCTCACAATCAATTAGCTGTATTAATACATTCTCTCATTAGATAATTTGTGGAAACGCTACTCCAAAAGAAAAAAAATAAATAAATAAATAAAATGAAATCATAATTAAGGGGAATTTTTTATAAAGCATTTGTTTCAAGTCCATAGCAACATTGCGGCTACATCAAATCAATCAATTTGAATGAGTGAAGCCCAAATGAATCCTGCTGGGATGTGATTGACATAGACCTGAACTGTTGTCAATGATTTGATGTTTCACAGCAGGGCTACCCAGAATCCTCTGCAACACTAGTGCTGATCAAGGAAAATTTTTATTTATTTATTTATGTATTTATTTATTTATTTATTTATTTATTTTATGATCACAGTCTCCCTGCATTTCTTCCTCTCACTAAACACACACACACACACATGCATATAAATTAAATTATCATGCACCTGGCAAGTAAATATAGTGAAGTAATATCTCGAACAACAGAGCTTCGAAGATTCATCACTGCACAGTCTACAGAAATGCAGCTCTCTGAACTCAATTACTCTGGGTTCATTTGAACCCAAGGCACAGGTTCAACAAAAATAAAATTGTATTAGTATACAGTAGTTTATGTATGTATGTTTTTATTTTTTTAAGTTTTTATAATGTATAATTATTTCATGTAAGAATTAACAAATGACTGAATTAAATATTTGTATTATTATAAAAGCACATCATCATTTTTAAGTATGTTTTTTTTTTAATATATAATAGAAATTAATGAAATACTTGTTTTCTTTCTCTCTCTATGAAAGTTTTAACATTATGGCATACATATTATGATAAACATCATGTGTTATCCACAGTTATCACTCTCAACTTTCTTAATTAACTTTTTAATAGTTGATTATAATTAATTAACAGAATTAATTAGCAGAAATAATGTGTGATAGATTGGATTGCTATATCTATATCTCTGATAATCTAATTGTTCCCTCTCCTTTTTGCCTCTACAGTATATTCGCAATATCATTATTTTCATAATTGCCTTGTAAAAAAAAAAAAAGTTACTTCATAAAACACACTCAGACAAAACTGCAATACTTTGGTATAAAGCAAATCATTCAAAGGTCACAAAGAATGTCAGAATTGTAAAGAAGCAAAAAGTAAAAGGTCAAGAAAACACACTGCAGCAAAAGGAAATGAAAAAAATATTTATATATATAAATCATAATACATCCTACATACAGTATGCCTGTGTAATGCAGCTGTGCAGGAAACGTGACATATGTGACCGCAGCATTTGAAGTGAACACATAGCCTGGGAAAGTTAGAATAATTTAAAGCAGCAGGTAAGCAGTCAGTTTTTCTTTAGGGTTTTGAGGAAGTGAATGATTTAGTCTTACTTGGTGATCATGATGGACCACCTTTCCACCAATGATTGGAAAATAAAATACCACCTTGTAGTTCAACCATTAGCTTTACCTTGTGGTTTCTTTTTCAAACTGTAGATGTGGAAAGAAAGAGAAACTTATAAAAACCAGCGTGCCCCCACCCCCCTTTTTGGATGAGAAATAAAATCAATAGGTAATATGCCTTCTTGGTTAGATTTCTGTGACATTATACGATGATGGGGATTTCAGAGAAGGGCCAAAGTTCTGCTCCAAATTGATCGCGGTAAGAAATTGAGAATAAAGACCTTTCTTTAACTGAATGACTGTGGATGAAAAATTTGCTTTATTAAAATATAGTGTTTAATGTTCCGCTCCTTTGCCCAGGCGTCTTTTGTCCTTTCAGTTGCTGGTCAATGTGATTTATAGACGCTCAATGAGAAACAAAGGCAAAAATGAACTGAGTCATGCAAGAGAAAATTATCCAGGCTCCATTTGCAGAATGAAATTGACTTCTGAAAATCGGAACGTGTACAAAAAAAAATTATATCAATGAGTTGACTGAATGAGCATGTACTCGTGTGCGTTTTTGGCAGGTTGTCAAAGATGAGTGTAAATGGTCACAGCGGGTGTAATAAAGAACATGAAAGTGATGGTGACAGGTAGTGTTGACCTGAAACCGCTTTGATAAACAGGCAGAAAGAAACCTGATGGCGGTAAAATTATATAAACAAATCACTGGCTGTCTTTGTAGAGGAGACGAAAAGGAATTAATCCATAAATTAGCGAGACCCCCTCTGGCACAAACACCAATGGACTTCGCTAGTTTCCCGGCAGTGACAGATCTGTGGCCAGCTGAAAGTCCTGTTTAGGCCATTTATCCACCGACAAAAGCACAGAGCTACAAGAGAATTATGACTGGAGAGCTGCGCCCCTCCTGAGTGGTGTTATTACCTGATTAGGTTACATTAAAAGCATGTAATAACTCCATTTGTGTCATAAAAAGACCCAACTTCTCTGTTCTGCTTTGCCCATTAGAGATTATTTCACAAATGCTCCATCCAGGGACTTGAGAAGCGAAGGAATATTAATGAGACGGAGTGCTGGAGCTTACAAAAGAGTTGGAACTAACAAATTCGCCAGTTTGAAGTCAAAAGTTCTAGCCTTTACTAATTTGACACTAGCTAATGTTGTTTACACGCAGAACACAATATGTCTGCCGCTGCTATTTGGCTGTGGGCGAAAAATGGCAATATGAGTGATTTATTGGAATATATTTATATTAAAGCATGGATCATAAACAGTCATCCAAACTAATGACATTTACATGTCATAGAGATGTGTGGGAGGATATTTTCATGATGAGATTAAATATTAGAAAGATTAAAAGGCTGACAGAAATATGGTATAAGGTGAACAGACAGAAGTTTGCCATTAGGAATATATTGACAGATACCAAATTAAAATAATAATAATAATACTAATAATAATAATAATAATAATAATAATAATAATATTGGGTAATGACTTGAAACTCAATTTTTATGTATATAGGTATTTAATTTTTGTAATTTTTGAGAGGCTTTATGTCAATACCTTTCATTATTCTTTCAAGAAAATAATCATTAAAACATTATATAAAATGTTTTCACTAGATTATTTTAAAACAGTTTTCCTTTTCTTTATCGTATGCATTCTTATTTACCATTGACATATACAAATTATGTATCATAATTCACAGATTATAAGAATATGATAACTAGTATCCGGATACACTTTTAAAGAACTAATAAATAGCTAATAATAATAATAATAATATATATAAAATATATATATATTTTTACTGTATGATAGTTTTAATTGTTTGTTATATTAACACATTTTGCATTTTACATCTATATTTCATCATTTAGTAGATGCTTTTATCAAAAGCGACTTACAATTGAGGAATACAGCAAGCACTTTATCATAAAGAGGCCAAAAAAAAAAAAAAAAAAAACCCACAGGAAATGGTTTAAAATACAAATTGCAGATATTGATCAGTTTAGCAAAAGATAGACAGGGAGGGATTAAAGAAAGCAAAGTTTATTTTCTTTTCTTTTTTTTTCTTTTTTTTCTTTTTTTTTTTTGATTGCTGTCCAATGTCGGAGATGACTTTTCAGCTGTTACTTGAAAATATCCAATGAGGTGAGGGTGTAGAGTTTTGCTCAAGCCCGTTTTAAAGTTCTTTTGAATTTTTTTTTTTTTTTAGTTTATTTATTTTTTTTTTTAATTTTTTTTTTTTTTTAGTGCAAGGTTTTATGAACAGGTAAAAAATATACTAAAAGTTTTCAGTTTCTAATTTAAGCTTTAATTTTAAATGAGTTCTGGCTGTATCCTCATTTTGGATTCTATCACATCTTCAGAGACACTTCAGATGTAATTGCAAGTTGTTCTATGTGATGACTGATTTCACTAGCATTAATATCCCAGAACTCAGCATGCAGGTATGTCACTAAATTGAGTGTTTATGTTTTGTTTAAATGTTAAATTAGAAGAGCTAAATAGCCGTTATTGTGACCAAGCGCATATCAGGCATGTTCAACTCAGCAGGGCACTAGGAAGTATGGTCTTCGACTGATTGGAAACCATTATCGACACATTCAGTCATGCTCAACAAGTTTCCCACTTGATTACACATGCCAGTTTCACGCAGGCACAGCTGTGCACATACAAACACACTTAAACAGAGACTACGGTAACAGCTTACGTCCATGCCAGCCAGATGTGCAATATTCAAATAAGTGAACAGATTAATTAGGGTGGTGTTTGTCATTCCCCGTCCCTCCTTGGTAGCTCCAGCTCCCTCCTCGGAGGCTGCGGCAGACGCCTCGCCTCATCCCATACACAACGGCGGATTTAATTAGCCAGCTGACTGAGCCAGACGTTTAATTATTCACCAGTGCAGCAAGAGGCTATGAGGAGACAGATGAACCACTCTTAAGTGGAGCCAGTCGCCCATCCTTAGAAATGCATTGCTAATGGTGCAGACCAAGGGTCAGTTACGCTTGCAGATGCTCCAAAGCCACATAGCAGAGCGGCCAATGAGGCTGGCGGGAGGCGAAACTGTGACCTTTCGACCTCTTGCTGCAGTGCTATATTTCTTTCTCTTTCTTGCCGATGGTCTGAAAAGCTCAGTTACAGCCCCTTTAAGCCTTAAATTATTTAAAGAAAAAACTGGATAACATCTCATATAGGTTAGGGAAACAATATGTCCCGATCTTATTTCACCTCATATTTAAAGGGAAGTAATAAGACATTTTGAAATTAAAAAAAAGAGTTAAAATTTGTACCTCCAGTAAAAGTCTATTTTAACATTATAGCTAATTTCTGTTTGTTTATGGAGGAAGGAAAAACTTTAAAGTTTGAACCTAATCAAAAAACAAATATTTGTCTATACAAATTAGTTTTTCTTTAATTATTCTTTTTTTATCTGCTTTATAATTTGCATTTATCCCTTGTCTTTAACAGTGAAGAAAAGGCAAATTATGATTTATTTGAGGTAATTTAAACTAGTCTGAGCTAAATAAGTTATTTTATATAAAGTAAATGCAGATGTATTAATATCTGTATTTACATTTACAATGATATATTTGAGAGGTACTCAATATCGGTGTGATAAAATAATTCATATGTGTATAAAGGCTTTAATTTAAGTATTGTCATTTCTGTAACACAAACAAACTGTTCCTGCATTGTTAAGTGTATAGGGCTTCTCTGTACTACTTTGAAAGATGTGTTCTTGATTCAGCACTGGACAGCTCCTCTGCTGCTCTTTCCTAATGAACACTCCGCTTCTTCAGGAAACAGCTCCATAATGAACGAGTTATGATTATCCTGAGAGCATTAGTAGCAGTATTATCCAGCTCCAGACCCCATTATCTCCAAGTTATAGATCCTGGAGCCATAGACTTACTGAATGACATATCATTAATACAGTAGTTTGTTTTGTTTAGTTTTTTTTTGGTTGTGAATGCATGAATATAAATGCATACTATACACTGTGTACAAACTATTTATATATATAATTTGTAAATATTTTAACTATTGTATTATATTTAAAAATGCATTTTACAACAACAACAACAACAACAATAATAATAATAATAATAATAATAATAATAACAAAGTGTGTCACATTCTGAAAAAAAACAAAAAGTACATGTAAAGGCTGGCGCTTTTGCATTTTTCTGAAACATGAACAATAATAATAATTTAAAATGAGTTTTTTTTTTTCTTTCTTTTTTAAACTTTTCACTCAATTTAACTTAGAAAATCTGAAACAAAAATCTTTCATTCAATTCAAGGAGAAGAGGAGCAAGACAAATGCAGCCGATCAACCACAGCACACCTAAGGGACAAGCTACTATTCATGCCTCAAAACTGTCAAGTGTAAGTAAACAGGAGCTCTGAGGAATTATTCTAGAATGCCAGACCCAGTTCTCTTCATGGAATCGTTCCTATTTTACATGCTCCTAATACAGAAACAAACGCTAACAACACATGCATCATGTGCCCTTTTACTCGAGCACACACATCATGCAATAATTTAGCTGGAGACAGACAAACGATAGCTTATACAGAGTGCTTTCTTAGTAAATAACATGGAAATACTGTCAGTGGGCTTTCTTAACAACCCAGCAACACCCTAGGGACAAATGTCTCAGCCCAGTCATTTCTCAATAAAAGAAAAAGGATGTCCATTTATTTGAGTTACCATTGACTACAGCACAAGGTGCTTAACCACATTGAAAGAAAATCTGCAATGCAAACAGGGCAGAGTCATCGGGATGTAGACAAGAAAAGACAGAATTTAACATAGGAGGGTTAAAGGAAACACACTGTCCGCATTTAAACAGGTAATCAAGACCATTCAAACTTTTTCTTTCCCTCGTGCTCAACAAAGCAGCTGCATCTATTACATTAAAAGTTAAAGTTAATATATATATATATATATATATATATATATTAGTGCTGTCAATCGATTAAAAAAAATTAACTAATTAATCGCACAATTTTTTAAAATTAATCGCGATTAATCGCGATTAATCGCAATTAAAAGACTGAAACTTTTTGGATATGTAAATGTAAAATGTAAATAATTAATGTAAACTCAAGACAAAGAAACTATTTAAATTCAAAATATGATTGTTTATTGGAATTTTTGTTTAACTTGTAACACAGATTTTCTCATGTAAACAACATACCTGCAATAAACCATCAATATCCTCCAAATTAACTGTTGGCTTGAAAGCCATATTTATTACAGAAATAAAAACACAGGCATGTAAGTACCATTTGAATTTCAAAACAATCAATGCCAATAAAAAACAAAAATGATTTCCATGTTGAATTCTAAGTGGACTGCAAAAAAAATTCCAAAGTATAGTCATTGCCAGTGCTTTAAGTGGGCCAGTATGCACCCATACTCAGTACTGCCACTTCCAAATATAGCTCTTGAACATACCGCCACCTCTCCGTGCGCCCAGAACGTGCTTGTAGCGTACCTGTACGCTCATTTGGACATCTGTTTTAATAGAGGTTTTAATCGTTTACCTGCACTGCCGATTTTCAGAGCGCCCTTCACAATGCAAGCTTCCTAATTCAACCCACCCAGAGCAGAAACTACATTACCCATTCACCCTTAAGTTATACAAGTGAATAGCGCATGTGTCGCTTTTCCCACTGTTAAGTGTCAACAACTCAACGTGGCCGGAGAAGGTGTGTGAAACTCGTTGTGAGTTATACTAAAGCAAAATCTTGAGTATTTATTGTCTGATAAACATTAAAAACTGTCTGCGGAGGTTGAGTCGTCCTGCAGCCCCCTCTGGCTGTTCATTGGCTGCAGCATCTTTTTTCTAAGTTCTAAAAAAATACCATAGACGGCAAGGCACAAATTTAGATATTCATTTATCTAATTAATCTATAGCCTATGCACAAAGACAATATGATCTTTTTGTCCCCTTTTTGTTTTAAAGCTTGATGAAGAGAGAGAGCGCAAGTTGCTGCAGCTGAGGAGGACAGTGATGCACGCGCACAGGAGTGATTGACAGTTCGCGGCACTGTGTACAAAAAATACTCCGCTACACAATTATTTCGTTATTTTCATTTAAGCTTATTAACGTTAGCGTTATAGAAAGGTCTGATTTACGCACTGTTACGTCATTGTTTTTTTTTTTTTTTTTAAACAATGACATTTGAGTTCATGATTTTAATGTTGCTGTTTCTTGTGGCAGACTAAATGAAGAGTAATGTTTCTTGTGGCAGACTGAAGAGTAATCCGGCAGAGTTTTATACTGAAACTTTCCGTCTAAAAGTCCTTCCTTGGTCTTATCCATATTTCTTTGCACGTTGAACACACATAGGCCACAACTGGAAATAAAAAAAAAACTGCAACCGCGTTAATTGCGTTATTTTTTTTTAACGCGTTAAATATTTCAAATTAATCGAATGCGTTAACGCGCTAATTTTGACAGCACTAATATATATATATATATATATATATATATATATATATATATATATATATATATATATATATATATATATATATATATATATATTATGGATTATTTGATGAACCAATATGAAATGATGGGTGAATATTCAGCAATGATGCATCAGAAATATGTTTTAATTAAGAACTGACAAATTAAGAATTATCTGCAATCCAGTATGGTATGGGTAATTAGCATATTTTATTGACAGTGCTGTCTAATGAAGGCGTTGTCTATTCAGCTGTTTTATGTATTCTGCATATTTACTGCACTGCATTTTGCATGCACTGTTCATTAATAACATTAGCAACATTGATTGGATGAGCCATGTTAAAAGTTGATGTAAAAGCTGTTGATATATTCACACATTAGTTTTATATATATATATATATATATATATATATATATATATATATATATATATATATATATATATACTTATGCAAGCTGATATTTAGCTTTCTTTAATTGAACAATATTAAAGTAAATATTAGTGGCTTTATTTGTATTATGCAGTAAACAGTCTGTAAAATTGATATTCTAACCCAAATGCGAGGTCATAAAAAGTGGACTCAGATTTGCATTTAACCTAAATTTAATAACTTTGCACGCTGAAAAGACAGAGCACGAAGGAAATCTTAATCCAAGTTCAAGTTCATTTTATTTGTATAGCACATTTACAACAGCCACTAGGCTGACCAAAGTACTTCACAGAAGAGCAAATTATAAAAACATACACAGAAAGTAAGCCAGATAAAAAATATGAACAACCTGTGTAAAATAAATAAATAAATAAATAAATAAATAAATAAATAATAATAATAATAATAATAATAATAATAATAATAATAATAATAATAATAATAATAATAATAATTCCAAATAACAGTTATCAGTCCACTTAGAAAACCAAATAGGTTTTTAGCAGGGACTTACAAACAGACAGAGAAGGGGCTATTCTCATTTCTAAAGGCAGCGTATTCCAAAGTCATGACCCTGTCAACGCAAATCTTCATCAAAAAGGCTGGTCTTGTCTTCATTAAGGAAGAGGACATTTTGAGTGAGCCATGCTTTGACCTCCTCTAAGCATTGCTGAAGAGAGGTAATCGCTGCGGAATTGTTTCTTTTGATTGGTAGATAGTTTTGAGTAATATCTGCATAGAAATGAAAAGAAACACCATGTTTCCATAGAATAGGAAGCCCAGAGGTATGGCATATAGAGGGAAAATAGAGAAGGGGCTAAGACAGAGCCTTGCAAAAGGCCACAGGTCAGAGAATCCACCTAATCCACCTTCGGATACCTTCGTTGGGCCAAAAGTGTGGACCTCACAGATACTATGTGTAGGCAGCTGTCAGCTCATTAGAAGTTAAACTGTGGGCAACATCATTGCTTTGATGGATATGTATTCATGTTTCCATGCTGCATCTGTTTGCACACTTGGGTACCCAGTGAAAGGACAACAAGATTTCATCATGGAGTTGAGACACACCTTCAGGGTCTTGTGGCTCAAAGCGGATCTAATACAGATCAGTTCTGTCAAGTTTTTTGGTATATAGTGTTCTTTTTCTCTCTGTCCCTATCCAATACATGCTTCTTCACACTTTATTTTTGTCAGTGTCAATCCATTCCTTATTGTCTCCTTCTCTCTGTGTCTCATTCAATATTACTGCCATTAATATCTCATATTGCTATTCCTTGGTATTCCCGCTTGGCCTCAGCTCTTAAATATGTCTGTTGTGGCCCTTGCTCTGACTGTCTTTGAAGGGGCTTAAAGAAAAAGCCCTCACTGATATCTCCCAGATTTCTTTCTTCTCACGTCAAGAGCTACTTTCTGTGCTGCTGGCACTCAATATATTATTTCAAAGTCTGAGGCAATGCAATCATAAACCACAGATAAAAGTACTGTGGTGTGAAACTCATACACACAAGCATACATACTTGCAAACATGGAGATGTAAAACCTGAGAGTTGGTCCTATGGGCCTTCAGTGATGGCCAGAAAGATAAGAAATATTGAGAGAAGCCTCTGACCTTAGTGATGTTGCGCAAGACACTAATTGTAGGGTGTTGAAGTTTAAACTTCCAAGTTGTATTGGGTAAGAAACCGTGACCTAACGGTCAACTGCAATCAGTGATTTTTGCCATTTATTTTAACCTGAAAATCATGAATATATCTTGTCATTTGCACTGTATTTCAAATTACTGTGTTTTTCTTAACAGTACTTAATATTAAATGATATATGAAACGTCTTTTTTTTTTTTTTTTTTTTTTGGGATAGCTAATTTCATAAAATTGTATGCATCCAAAATACATACTTTCTTATAATTTGGATAATTTAGCAAAACTTACAGGTAGATTGGAATTGATGGCATTTGATGAGGTGCAGCTGACATAAAGGGGCAGTTCTAAATCTGTTACTGCTACTGCTATGCAACACAAAAGCTTGATTCATTATATTCATGTTGACTTAACTCATAATAAAAGCAACAATTAAATGAGGTTATGTAAATATTGACAGAATTGTCCTTAAAAAATCACTTTTTAAGCATAAAGAGGCCACCCAGGACATCCATTTCCCAAAAGTCATTGGTTGATCCGCTCCAATTTGTGTGAGATGGACATGTTTTCCAGAGGAGTTAGGCGGATTCTCATTCTCACTGTTTTATTGATTGCTATGAAAATACCAACTTAAAACTAGGCCAGATATTACAATCCATCATCCAAGCCTTCACTAAACCACCCCCATGATTCTTCAAAAACCATGTGATTCGGTTCACCCACATGTCCTGCAGTCATACTTCATTATCTCAGTTGACCTCATCAGACCCCAGTGAAGCCTCATCCTTCTTAAGAGTCTGAATCACTTCCCTCTACTGAGCCAGATGATGCTCCGATAGATCCAGATGGCTAAAAAAAAACCCTCTTATTTTTCATGTCTTTTCACAGACATCCTTTAGCCGTAAAGCAAATAATGGTGAGAGATTGTATTATCAGGATAAATTAAACCTTGGTGTATATTGGTCTCAATGGAAATACAAACAGATGCAAGACTTTTGACCTGAATCCCTTCAGCTCCTCCCCAGCAGCATTGGAAGCTTGTGCATGAACAGAAGGAGATTTTGGTAGAGTAATTACTGTCGGAGCTGAATTCCTCCATTCCCCCTCACACCATCAAAGCCCTTGACTCAATTAACCAGCGTAAGCGGATCTCCTGAAGAGGGAAATTTGCCCAGGCGCCACCTTTTGAAGTGCAAAAATCGAGCAAAGCGAGCAGCGCTCGGCATAGCCAGATTTGTTGGCTTTAGCATCAAAAGTGCAACAGTGAGCGGTGCTCTTGCTCTGCAAACTGCAAGAACTGAAAGCAAAGGTACTACATTATCTACCCAGAACCTTCAGAAGAACATGCGTTTTGTTATCGTATTTAACATGCACAAACTTCTACTTCTGAGAACTTTTAGCCCAGAACTCCCACTTCATTTCACCCGAGGTAAGGATGGTTTTCACTGCACGTACTCCTCATCAGCAAAGTGCTGCCAGGAATGGGGGGAAAAAAAATGCCATGTTTTGGCTTCAGCTCAACATGGAGGCTGCATATCACGATAAGGCATGATAATTATGGCAGGAATCACCAAGGGACAATTCACAGATGTGTGTAGTTCGATAGTGTTGTCTACGGCAATTAAATGAGAGTTTCAGGGGAGCATTATCTGTGAGACACAGGCTTTTTGTCCCTTTCCCCAAGTTTGTGCCAGTTGTCTGATTACCAAATAAAGCCAGTCAGACCATTCTGGTTCCAACAGTTCTTCTACACTTGCAGGCAATCATATTGCAGTTATGGCTCCAAGTACCTGGAAATCTAACAGATGTCCCAAAGCATGATACACAATCATCTCCGTGCACTCTGTGATTTGAAAGTATTTGCATGGCTGACTTTTGGATGGATTCTGACTGAAAGGTGAATTCAAAACAGAAAATAAAAACCTTGTTTTTAGTTTCATGGCTTCAAACTAAATGAAACATTCATGCTATTGATTATATTTATACCTCTTATATACATTTAGGAAAGTCCACCAGTAGACATTGACATGAAGACCAGTCATTAGTCAGATATACACACACTGTAAAAAATTTCTTGTTGTTTTTACAAAAACTTTTTGGCAGCTGTGGTTGCCAGAATAATTTTGTAAAAATACAGAAAACTGTAAACACATTTACGTCAAAAACTGTTAATTTTACAATATAAAGCTGTAATTTACAAACAAGAAAATGTGAATATAAACCAGTAAATTCAACAACACACAAAATTAAATCTGTTTTGTACCTTGAAAATACTGACAACCACCATAATAATAAAGATGGTACTGTATAAGAGAAAGCCACATGAAGTATCAAAGCTCATCACAAGGAGCTTCACCACAAGCAGAAGTATATATTAACATATAGAAGGTGCACATTTATGGAAACACAAAACACCATCATGGTAACACACGTGATACTTAAATAATGCAAAAAACTTTCATTAAGCAACAGAAGATGTAACATAAAGCTCAAATGTACATAACTGATAACAAGAACTATTTAAAAACATGATTATTTAAACAAAATACTTTCAAACGTGGAGTGTCACGCAGGGAATTCTGGAAATATCAGTTTACAGTTTTAGACTGTAAATTATACATTGATTTGTTCTTTTTTTACTTCTAAAAGCTGTATAATTAACAGAATTTTACTGTAAATTTACATTAAATGCTTTGTTAGATCTTTTACAGTTTTTCCCTGTATATAGTACGGGAACTTACTGTTAACCTATTATCAGTTTTTTTTCCGTAGCGTTTTTACAAAATTTTACAGTTAAAATTACACTTATTTTTTACAGTGCACAGAATATTGAGAGGCCAAACAATATTTAATGACTCAATCTACAAAAAATTTAAAAACAATAAAAAATAATAGTAATACAATTATTATTATTATTATTATTATTATTATTATTATTATTAATACTTATAATAATTTCAGTTTTTCTGATAAATACACATAGTTATTTTATGGTTACTCAGTGTGTTATTTAATCACATATTACTATGTCTTAAGTAGGCTTTTGCACAGATTAATGTTATTTCTTGTTTAAATATGAAGCAGGGTGTCTTTTTTATGTAATGAATGCATTAATACATTGAATACGATGAATGCAACTCTAGGGCAGCAGGAGCTGTTTATCATATTTTCCTGCAATATGAAAATTCTCTGAGATTTAAAATAAATAAATAAATAAATAAATAAATAAATAAATAAATAAATAAATAAATAAAATAGTCACAATGATCCATATATAAACAAACATACAGATGTGTCTCTCAGACTCAAGTGGGGGTGGACTCCTTCCTTCAGTGGAGGCAGTATGCTGTCCCTAAAGACCAGCAAAGGAGCTTAAACTGTACGTGAGGTGGAAATTTGCACTCAGTTCTCCCTCTTCTGTGATCCAGATTGACAGTTTTGTGTTGTTGCCGCTGTCCTGGCACAGGAAAAGAAGCCAGTGTTCTCAGGAGCAGCTTTGCCTTAGCTCTGTGCATAGTTATAGTAAAGTGAGGTTCCATTGTGGTGTCAGTTGTAAGTCTAAACCTCACACACAAGACACATGTACCTAACAGGCTATTTAAATGAGGCCATACAATATCATTCTGTTGTTTAAATAAATATTTATTTATAAATAATTGGTGATTTGGCATGTTTGAATGAAGTCAGATTTAGCTAGATTTTGGATACAATTGAAGGTTTTAGGAAGTGGGCACATACATACAAATGAGAACTGGAGGAAAGATGGTGCTGAGGCCCACCTTCAAAAACATCCGGTCCTCCTGCTCAGAAAAGACTGGCGGAAATGTAACCTGCTGTGAATGAAATCTGTCACAAGGTCTGATATAAATAATTTAACTATGTTTTCTATTCTTTTCTTTTTTTTCTCCCTGCTTATAACAAGTTATTTATTTAGCAAAATGTACAATTAATGTTTTTTTATTTGTATACATTTTAAATAATTAATGAATAAATATATGGTTTTAATTAAATTTGCTCTGTATATCTTCTAAATCTTACTCCAAAACGTTGTATTGCCAGTTTCTGTCTGATTGCCCTTTTGATGGCTGTATGTAGGTGAATAGTGTGTGTGAGAGAGAGAAAGACGGTGGAAAAGAAGCTTCATCACCTTATACAAGATGTAAAGGTCACTGGTTTTCGTTTGATGTGGGCATAGAAGATAACAACAACTGAACAGAATTCTGAGTACAATACGTTGCGTGAGCTGCACTGTTTTACTAAATAGTATACTTTTCTGCACATTTGATATTTAGCAAGATTTACTTTTGGCTAGCAAGTGAAAGGTATACTTATATAATATACTGGTCTCTATAAATATGGTACACTCATACATATGTTTTATAAAACAATAATAAATAAATAAACAAACAAATAAATAAATAAATAAATAAGTTTTAGGCCAGATAGGGGAATATATATAAATGTGATCAATGCGATACCTGTCCTATCACTTGAAGCAAACATCCATCCCTTCTTAAAAGTCTGTGTTAAAAGAGCTAACTGCTGCAACGTCATCCAGCTTAGGCATGTTCTCCCTTCATTTTAAATTAGTATACATACTGTTTGAATGACAGCTTGTTAAATCTGTTGGTGATCAAATATTCAATACCGATACTCATAAGTACTTGGTACATTATCAGCACAGAGGGAGACGTTCAAACTAATATCACATAATGAGTGAGATGCAAGGATGTACTAGGATGGAGGTGGTAACACATAAATATAAAATATGTTTTTATTGCATAAGTGGGCAACGTTTAACTGTTCATGAGGTATATTGCCTGAGGGAAGAAACACAGAGAGAACACATCCCTGAGGGGCACCAGTGTTGGTGGAGCGGCTGTTTGCATGAATTTCCCAAGTCCACTAACTGTTGCCTATTTGTCAGAAAGCTGGTGATCAACTGACCGATAGAGATGAGAACAGAAAGCTGGGTTACTTTGGTCTGGAGGGCTGTTGGGATGATTGTGTTGAAAGCCTAACTAAAGTCCACAAACAGGGTCCTCACATAAGTCCCTGTTTTGTCCAGATGTTGCATGATGAAGTGCAGCCCCATGCTGACTGCATCATCCACGGACCTGTTTGCTCGGTAAGCAAACTGCAGGGGGTCCAGTAAGGTTCCAGTGATGTCTTTCAGATAAACCAGAACTAGTTTTTCAAACAACTTCATGACAACAGACGTTATAGCCACAGGTCTGTAATCGTTAAGTCTTGTTATATTGGGTTTCTTTGGAACAGGGATGCTGGTAGAGTGTTTGAAGCAGGAAGGGACTTCACACAACCCCAGAGATCTGCTGAAGATCTGTGAAAAGATGGGGGGCAGCTGCTCAGCACAGGTTTTCAGACAGGCTGGTGTAACACCATCTGGGCCTGGTGCCTTTCTTCTTTTGTTCTTCCTGAAGACCGCACACCATCCTCACTGATTTGAAGAGCGGGGGGCGAGGGGTGTGTGCAGGAGGTGTTAACGGTTGTGTAGAGGGATAGTCAGAATGAGTGTGGGGGGTTTCAAATCTACAATAAAACTCATTCAGGTCATCAGCAAGTCATTGATTAGCCTCAGTGCAGGGAAATGGTGTCTTGTAGTTTCTGATGGCTCTCAGACCTTTCCACACTGAAGATGAGTCATTAGAAGTGAACTGATCTTCCAAATTTTAGCGTAGGTCTTTTTAGCCGCTCTAATCTCTTTATTTGGTGTGTTCCTGGCCTGACTGTACAAGACTGTGTCGCCATTTCTGTATGCATCCTCTTTGGCCCTGACGAATATGTCTTGAGTTTAGCTGTAAACTATGGTTTTATCATTGTTGAATGTTTAATAAGTCCTGGTAGGAATGCATATATCCTCAATAAAACTAATATAGGATTTTACAGTCTCTGTGAGTTCATCTAGATTGGTGGTAGCAGCTTTAAAAACACTCCAATCAGTGAGGTCGAAACAGGCTTTTAAAGCCCACTCTGTTTTGTTGGTCCATCTCTTTACAGTCTTTACTACAGGTTTAGCCTGTCGGTTGGAATAAGATGAACCAGGCAGTGATCAGAGAGCCCCAAAGCTGCCCATGGGACAGAGTGATATGCATCTTTTATTTGTATATGTATTTTGGCAGTTCACAGGAGAGAATGGCTTTTTTTAAAGTCCCCAAGAACGATTAAAACAGAGCCTGGGTGTTGTTGTTCTGTCTTTGTGATCTGATCACCGAGTTTCTGTAAAGCTGAGCTCACATGCACTTGTTGAGGAATGTAAACACTCACAATAACGAATGAGTGAAACTCCCACAGCAAATAGAATGGCTTGCAGTTAATGAAGAGCGTTTCTAGATCTGGACAGCACATCTTCTTTAACACAGTTACATCTGCGACGTAAAAGCATACCGCGCGATTTTCCTGTTGAGGAGTGTGCTGTCTGGAATAGTGTCATTCATTCAGGTTTCCGTGAAATACAGAGCAGCAGAGTGTGAGAAATACAGAGGCATATTACCCTCAACAAATAATGTTGTAAACTGTTTGTCATACTAACAACACAGAGAATAGTGTGTCATGGAGTGCATCTGATCATAATATCAATTATTTAAGGAGACATTTATGCCATATCTAATTATAGAGGGGACTTGTCTATACTGGTTACAACCCTGGTAAAACACGGCTCTGTTTTAGCATACCAACAAAGCAATATCGCCTCAACCAATGGTGTGGAATTTATGCTTTTCAAGAACTAGCAAGAGAAGGGAATGTTCAAGAAACCGGTTTGTTAGGTGGCACAGAACTTATTCACTTAACCTTTAACAATCACCACTTATTATCTAAACATTTGTCTAGTGTGCAAATTGTGAATTGGCCTGAAAACAGAAGAGTACACAATATTTGGTTCCATTAGGGTTCAGCGTGTCCCATGTAGTCTCATAGCGTAAAGATACTCCCCCCTCTCGATTCCCATCTACACCAGTGCTCTCTCTCTCTCTTTCTTTCTCTCTCTCTCTCTCTCTCTCTTACATGTGCACGGCTGGGCTTGAGCAGTGGGAACTGATGCAGAGGATGAGTAATAGTTGCTGATAATCAACAGAGCGTCTGGCTCTATCAGCTCATTTGAGGCTAATGCCATTTGCTGAGATGCATAGCAATGCGTACTGATGAAATTAGCCTTTCAGCTCTGAGCTAAAGCAGCAAGCCCTTAAACAAGCCCAACTGGATTACCGTGAACAGTCTAATGTTGACAACCCCATCAGTATACGTCATTACCCACTGGCCAGAGCCTGGAGAGGAACATCACACTGCCCCGGGTTTTCCTGCGAGTTGCTATGTCATGCAATCATAGCTGGCCAAATGGGTGTCCCAAGCAGAAATTTAACAACTTAAATCAAATGGTTTACTGGTTAATCTGGTGTTCAGATGCATAGTTTAACTGGTCAGCCAAATTATCTCCCTTCCTTGTCCAGGTGGAAAGTACCCAAACCCCACTAAAAACACAGACACAATTCTAATGATGGCTGTGTGCTTGCTTCTCTGGATCATGAGGTCTATCCTAGTCTGCATAGTATGAAATGTTCAACCTGCAATAGTTACCCTTTTCTATGTGAACAAGGTCAACTCATTTAGATTTATTTTGCCAATGTAAACTATCCATGTAATAGTGTCCTTATTGTATATGTCATATTGTATATGTTTCTGTGTTTACATTCATATTTGTGTTTCAAAGTTTGAGTAAATATGTGCAGGCTATATGTTATTTTGTGTGGAAGTAATGAGAAATATGAAAACAGAATGGTCGACACAGCAAATTCATAGTCCAGATGTTCAGTATTAAGTAGTGCCAATGTTACTGGGTGCCCAGCCAAAACACACACACACACACACACACATACACGCATGCACGCACACACACACACACAAACACACACACACACACCAGTCTGTGTTAATGGGCATACAAATGACTGACAAATTAGCGTTTATAAGCATGAGCAACTAATGGGTAACAAATGATTACAATTATAGAAAGTGGCTAAGGCTAAATTCTGTTTGAATTTTGCTTTGTTCCTGAATGGTTTATCTGGCGGTAATAGCATGCGGATAAATGCATCATGGGTTAGCAGTCATTTATTGATGTTAAAATAAAAGCTTCCCATGGTGTGGAGTTTTAAGTAAACAAACATGGAGGATATTGTGAAATTGAATAGTAGAGGTGGATACTGTTCAGCTGTGATGATATAAACACATACACCTTCCTTACATTACAGCCCAGCAGGAAGACAAGATAAAAAGATAAAAGCCTCTTCCTAATGTTACACATTCAGAACCTCAGCAAATGTATTTGATTTACCGTTATATGCCATAAAAACTGTACCGATCCTCTTGATCAGGTAGTACTCAGATTTAGACGTCCTTGATGAAAGATCACTAACCAATTTCCACAAAGAAAACCTTTCACACATTATTCCCATGAAAAAAAGTCTTACCAAGCAAGAACAGAAATGTGAAATGACCCCCCTGAAGCATTTCTTAAACCTGAGAAAAGGACTGCCATCAATTTCTTTAATTCTCCGCCAACTGAAGACTTATCTTTTGCAATAGGGCCTGCATTAAGTTGTAATTATTTAATGTAACAAATTGATGGAAGTCTATGCAAGGCATCTGGAGGGCTGATAGTTTTATAACATAAATTCAGATAAAGGAAACAAAGGAAACTAGCAGCTTACAGGCAATTCACTCCAGATTCTTATTTATAACCATTTATTTCAGACACTCATCAATGAGATTATCCTGAAGTGAAAAACAATACGAGATAAATAAATAAACAATCACAGATAAGAACGATGTTTACAGTAAATAGGGAAGATCCAGAAAGAAAGGTTTACATCTTACAAAGAAAGATTTTGCATTCACATCCTCATAGAACTGTTAATTATAACTTGTAAACTGAATTTTATGAGAGTGCTAACTTATCATCTCGTAATTCCATTATCAAAACACTGATAAAAGGCAGCTGGTGCAATGCATACCAGCTTTTCGCTTTGGAGCCGAGCGATAACATCATTCTGGTCCCAGCAATGTCTTTCTGGTAACAACAAGTTCAGCATGCTCTAAGGAGCATTTTGTGTTGGCGGACGGTGCTTCAGCGGTGGTCATTTCTATGTTTAGTGGGTTGCGCACTACCTCCAATTCAGCGGCCGTGCTGCAAGCGGCCATTTCCCCTGTGTGTCTCAGCACGTTAAAAGGCATTTCCCTGAAAGAACCAATTTCTCTAAAAGAATACACGGATGGGTCTTTGTAAAGATGACGGATTGTCTTTTTAAAGCTGCCGTTTCACCCGTGCGCAGCCAGGTGGGGACAATGTTGGGCAGTAGCATGGGCAGTCTTAGGGTTAAAGTGGAAACCACTATTCCTCTAGCGCTTCACAACCAGTCATGCTACCAAAGGAATGTGCCGAGCCCCCTTCGAAGAGCGTACCAGTGGTATCGCTCCCCTCTCAGCCTGTGGGCATTTGTCTGGCCTGTACAGAAGTGCATACACGGCTTGTGGAGAAGCTGTCTATGCCTTACACGCCATGGCGTTACTGCAGGTTCATCAGGCCAAGGCACTGAAGGACCTGTACGAGGGTGGTCAAGATCCAGAAGTTCTGAAAGATCTCCGAACCACTGCTGACCTCGCGCTTCAAGCGACGAAGTTACCAGATCTCTGGGTCGTGCGATGTCCACACTTGTGGTCCAGGTGTGTCATCTCTGGCTGTGTCTGGCTGACATTATGAACACCAACAAAGTACAGTTCCTCATTGTCCCTGTGTCACAGACCGTCCTCTTTAGCAATGCAGTCAAGAGCTTTGCTCAGCAATTCTCTGCAGACTGAGGCAATCCCTGCCTTGTTGGGCAGCTGCTGGCTCCACCTGTCCACCAGCCCCAGCGCCCCAGCGCCCCAGCCTGCTCGACCCCCTGCGCCCGCCTCCAATTCCGTGATGCATCCGTAGCAGCCTCACACCAAGCAGCACCATGGAGCCGGGCTTAGGCAGGCCGCCCCGCCCATCCAGGCCTCTGTCTACTGGTGGTAAGCAGAAGAGCAAGCGGCCCTGAGACACACAAGCTAGAGATGAAGGGATCTGCTCTTTGAGAGATGGTGAACACAAATTCTTTACAAAAGAACATATATTGCAGATGTCCTGGCTCATAAAGATGTTTTCCCACATCCTCTTCCTACTCTTCTATAACATCCTCCTTCTCCTCTCTGACACCCAAGGGCATGCTCTCATGCACCACAATGTTGGGCAGACTTGCTGACATCGTTATTGCTTTTGGGAACAAAGTACAGAGCACTTCTTAATGGTGAATGTTCCACTGCCCTGTTGTGTACTCTGCAATATTTTACAAAATGATGGATGTCGTTATACTGTTCCTGTCATTTAAAAAAAAAAAAAAATACATCCATGTTTCCACTGAACCTGAAGCTTGCACCTCTACCCTCATAATATATAGTAAAAATTAAAAAAATTAAACAGAGTTGAACAGAGAAGTGATTGTTTTAAAGTAACATATTGCTCTGCACAAAATAAATTGCAATAAATTATGTAAATAAGATAAATGTTTAACATAGCTAGTGTGTGCAGTTTTAGAGAATGCACATAGAAAGGGGAAAATGGCTTTAGATTTTTAACTTCTGAAGTGCAAAAATGCACACACACACACACACACACACACACACACACACGCACGCACGCACACACACATATGCATACTTCACCTTTAGGTCTGGACTGAATAAAGAATGGCAAATTATTTTTTCTTTAAATAAATGTGTCTGAACTAGAAACAAAAATTAAATTGTTTGATACTGACATTTCAATACAGGTTATTTATATATTTTATTTTTTTGCAATTATTTGTTCCATACTTACATCCAACTAATTAACAAATATAATAACATTATTATTATTATAATTATTATAATTATTATTATTATTATTATTATTATTATTATTATTATTATTATTAATAATAATAATAATAATAATAATAATAATAATAATAATAATAATAATAATATGTTTTCTTAAACTTACTAGATTAAATAAGGTTATTTTTCTAGTATTTACTGAACCCTTATCCAAGGCAATCACAGAATCCAGGCAGTTTCCTCAGAAAGGGAAACACGGAGGCATTAGTCATAACCAAGACTAGACAATCTATTTATCTGTCTCTTTCTCTCTGGCTCACACAAATCAGGTTACCTGCAATTCCCTCCAATGCCGTCTTTTATAGATCATCTCTGCATTGGAAAAATGAAGCTTCTCCTCAATACTGTCTCACTGCTGTATTAATGACTTCCTGAAGAGGAAAGTCTGCTCCCCAATCAAAACCTGCTTCACCAATAGATGATCCTGCTGGGCTGGAACAACCCCATTATAAGTGATCTGTAGGGCAATCCTGTCTTAGCTGGGTGAAAAAAAACATTCTGATGACAAACAGAAGGGCATGTTTGCATTTGCTAACAGGATAGAAGGTCGATAAACCTGCCATTGTAAGAGGAAAGAAAAAAGTGTTTTCAAGACGTCAAATCAAATACACTACAATTAATGTCTCCTTTTTATTTATACTTTTGTTGTTGTTGATCGTAGTTTTTTTTTTTTTTTTGGACATGCAGCGTATTATTTCACTGTGTTAATACATCCTGTGAAAAAAAAAAAAAAAAAAAAAAAAAAATTTAAATAAAAAAGTCAAGTGAAGTGAAGTGGAAGCAAAAGCAAAGTTATGGGTTTGAGTCTCAGAAAACATGCATATTAATAAATTTTACAATTGTGGATATGGCTAATGTCTTAGCACCATGATTTTATAATCTCATATCGGCACAGTATCATGGGAATATTATAATAATTACATAGTGCAGTTTGTCTCACCTGCTTCATCTAAACAGTTCACCATTAGCAGTTCAGCTTTTTGTTCCTCCAGGAGTTAAACAAAAACTGTGAAAAGGCAAAGCGAAAGGATTGTGTCCCTTTTGAAGGTTTTTAGCTGATTATTGTAACCTTTAGTATTCATTGGAAGAAAAATGTCTTATGGGTTGAAAGGACATAAGAGTGGGTAAATGATGAGAAGTTGATGAGAAGTTGTTTGTGTCAGCTGTCCTTTTAAAGAAAAATAGTGTTATCTCTGTCGCACCAAACAAAATTGTGAAAACAGAGAAAGGTTTCCTGAACACTTTCCCCATTTCCCATTGACTTGGCCAATGTTGGGCTTTTCAGGATTCAATCAAGCAGTGATATGATCACAGAGACCTGCACAGAGACCCAAATGCCTTATAGTTGATGCACACTTCACCTTTAAGAGTTTGAACTGGCAAAATTGAACAACTCTATAGTAAACGTAATGAGAAAAATGAGAATTGAGAATGGAAATGTCATGACATTCTGCAGGGTCAGATATGAAGGTTAAAAATGGCAGTCTAGTGTTATAGTGCAGTTTCTCAGCACCTCTGTTGTGAGGGACATCCCAACGTTTGATCCTGTGGGATTAGCGGTGAGCCGGTGTGATCTGGATTTAGACTAAGTCATTGCAGAGGAGGAGCTGGTTCACCACAGGAATCTATAAAACCACAGAACCTTCAGCTGCAGCGTGGAAATGGCAAGCTTGTATGTTTGCTTTACTGGATAGATCAAGTTGTTTTAAACAATTCTAGAATCAATACACTAAATGGTGAAGTAGTTGGAGTTTATTGCCAGAATATGACCACAAAAAAACACACCCAACAGTGTAATTATTGTGTATTATAGCTACTAGCGTTGGGGAAACTTACTTTTAAACAGTAATGCATTACATTATTGTGTTACACCCTAAAAAAGTAACGTATTATGTTACCTAATTACTTTTTATGGAAAGTAATGCATTACACTACTTCTGAGTTACTTTTTTAAATATGGGCTGGGTTTCGCGTGTTTGTTTTTAATATTTAAAAAAATACTGCATGAACTACATGAAGAATATGATGCAGGAGAAGTTCAACACTATTCAGGAATTACAAATTAAAATAACATAAATGTCCTGTTTCCATATCAGCATTGTTGAATTGGATCATCCAAGATCAATAGCAAAGACATTGATTAATAAAATGGGATAAACTACATTTTCTCCAATTTCTCCAATTTCTCCACTGTATATGATTTGTGATGTGTGATACATTGGAGCGTAAAAAGGTTATTTATGTCACACTTGTCAGACGTGCCCTTGTTTGGTCCTTCCTGCTCCTGTCTTCATTGTTCATTATTAGATCATTTAGTTCCAGGTGTTCCCAGTTTAATTTTTATTGATCCCAGGTGTGTCTCGTCATCCCATTATAATGTGTATTTAAAGTGTTCTCTGTTCCCTGTTCTCTGTCAGCTGTTAATTTTCTTAGTTCCTGATTTTACCCCTTGTGAATTAAAGTCCATGTTCGAAGGATCCTCCAGCATCTCCTGTGTCTCCGTGCTCCTCGTACCTTCCTCTCCAGCAAAGCGTGACAACACTATAATTCCTTCAAATCAATGCTATATAACACTGAATTGGGCTATATACAGGATACTTAAATGAGAGTTGAGACAGGTTTTTTTTTTTTTTTTTTCAGTGAATAAAATGACCTGGTTAAAGAAGGCACAATTATTTTTTTATGGTTTTAAAATGTGCATCAAATAACTGCCTAAGCATCAGCATCATATATTCCCCGCCTCATAGATTAAAATAGACATAAGTGCTGGCCAGTGTTTATTTATTTATTTATTTGTACTCCATTTTAACGTTTCATAGTCCATGTGCATTTAAGTATGTGAGAACACAAATTCACTAATAAAATTCATAATTGCGTCCATTATGTTACTTTCTCAACCATGGTTACTCCACATGCAAATATCTCAGGCCTTCTTAATATTCAACAAAACTACTTCATTTGAAAAGCACAAGGATGGAATGCTTACATTGAGATGGTATGACAGATGCTAATACATCAGTCCATTTAGTGTTTGGTTTCATATTTTCAATGTCTAATTTGCATCTCTTGCTCTAATCGCAAATATATGTTTCTATATTTAAAGCATTCACTGATGGTGACTTGTTACATGTAGGCCATTTGTTATAGTGTAAGATGTATATACACCTAAAAAAGCTAAAACCATATCCTATACTAAAACATTTACACTCATAAAACCACATTTGCTAGCTAATTCTTTATTAGTACAGCAACAACAACAACAGACATACCAATCCATTTTACTTGTTGTTTCCATCCATAATTAATTTAATTAATTTTGTTTTCATGCCAATTTCTGAGCTTTTAAGTAATGCTGGTGCAGAAATTAGACATTTAACAATTTTAAACAACGTGGCTGCAACAGATTAGCATTTGTGCAGATCCCCCTGAATAAAGAGGAAAATAACAACAGCAAACACAGTATAGATTACAAGACCCTGCAAATATTTGCATTGCAGAGCACTTGAGTGAAATATAATCCATCACCTCTAATGGACCAAACATTACAATGATGCTGTTCTGATTTGTAATCAGAGGAGAATTTCTTTACCATGTTTGGAGACAATGGCTGAGAAATTGAAATTGCTCTCGTTCACGCAGTGCCGTCTTTAATGTTGTATTAATTATGAAACCAAGCAATAGGTTGTGTTATCAATTTGCAAAGAAAATGATCAAAGTATATAATGGGTTTGGGAAAAATGTTTGGCTTTCTACACATTCATTAAAACCCACCAGCGTGCTGTTTTTTTTTTTTTTTTTTTTTTTTTTTTTTTATGTTTGTGAAATCTGAATACAGTACATGGTGGTTGATTTTTCTGGATAAAAATCCACGTAAGAATATAAGTGCAATGATAACAGAAACAAAGTAGTGTAAAAGGTTTTTGATATTAATCTTGTAATGTATTTCCAGCAATATTTTTCTTTTGATTTCTTTTTATTATTTTTATTTGTTGTTGTTCTTGTTGTTAGTGTAAATATATTAATATATTCCCTTTTTTTAGTGGTTGAATGTCAATACATCATAAACAATACTACAAAATCAAGGAAAACCAATAAAATCATTGCACTTCAAGTAGGATTCACAGTTCAAAAACCAACATCGTCTTATGTTCAATAGAATAAGTATTTAAAAACTAGGAATATTTGAACTCATTTATAGAATAGTATAATTGCCCAGGGTTAATATCTAATTCAGTCCAAAGTTGTTGACAAGGTTTTAAATGAGGGCACATTCGTGTTCGCTATTATTTAACTCCTATCAAGGGTAAAATTATAATTGCAGGAGATGCTAGTTCTAAGAAAGAAATCGCTTTGGGAACCTGTAATTAAAGTGTAACATCAGGCAGCATCAAGCCAGTAATACACAAAAAAAAAAAAAAAAAAATATATATATATATATATATATATATATATATATATATATATATATATATATATATATATATATATATATTATTTTTCTTTTTTTATGAGAACAAAGCTCTGAATGTTTGCTTGATCCTTGTGGGCCGCAGTTATCATGCATTGCTAGTACAAAAGAATGCTCCCAACAAAGCACAAGTTCAGCTCCAAAATGTAAATTAATAGTCTAGATTATTTAGAAAATCGCACTGGGATGTTTTATTTCAACCACGAGCCTGGCAACAAGGTGAGAAGCAAAGCAAAGCTACCTAAAGTTAGTTCATAATAACTACATGTTTTATGATCAGCATAGCCATTTCGACAAAAAACAGCAAAGTGTTCGGATCTCAAATGACAGTCGGAGTTCATAAGAAATGCTACGGCATCATACATTTGCACAAAATAAAAACTTGTCTACAAGTTCACATTCTACATTTATTCTCCCAACCTGCAGTTAGCTCATGAGAATGGTGCAAAGTGCATCCTGAACCCATTCTTACCATAAGAATGAACAGTCTCATTAAATTTTATCGACCAAGACATCAGCAATTGGTTTTCATTTTCAATTTTGCAATAATAATCTGCAGCAATAGCCATTGTAGCAATAGTCCCAGTGGTGTTTAATTAATTGATTTATCTTGGGTCACTTCTCAACAATATCAATGTATTCTTCTGTCTGGTTGAGCCATTAGATATAATAAAAGCATGACATGGGGCAATAAGTGGCTTCACTCGGCCCAGACTCTCTGCTTATCTGCTCATAATCACGCCCTCCATCATTTTATTAGCCTTTGGTGCAATATTTATAGCATCCTCTCTTTGCTCAGACCTGAGATTCTGGTTTCTGGATACCCTAAAATCTATAAAAATCTATAGATATATATAGAGAGAAAGAACGGGAACAAGCTTTTCTGTATAATATCTCTGTTTATTTTTCACAGAAGGAAGAGAATACAAGAATGCAACAACATAGGGGTTGGGCTTTTGGATGAGTTATTGCTTTGAAGTACCATCAAGACAGGTCGAACATTTTTATTTTTATTTTTTTTTTTACAAAGTCGAGGCTTGAGTTTCTCATTCCAAAAATGTTCTCTCTAGAAGTGACACCCGTGAAACTGCAGGAAAAAACCTCTCAAGCTAATAATCATTTCCCTGTGCATCTCATTTCCACTAATTCCAGACTCTTCATTTGCTCAGGGCTGATCTACAGGAAACATGACTCCACGGTAATTATACTGTTCTTCAAAGGCAGAGCACCAAAATAGTTCACACTGACGTACAGGTAGTTGAACCATGCGGGAGGCGAGAGCAGGAAGAGGCTTAGAGAACAGAAAATCATCTCATTTTGTCTCAGGAATGGCAACAAGTTGTGCTGAAATGGAACATGATCCCTACAAGCTGGCTTAAGAGCGATATCCTCTTCAGTATGACATCTACATCTTTGATTTGCCTCAACATGAAGGGGAAAAAGGAAAGGAAAGTCATATAAGAGCGAGAGCCATGAATGAATGAATATAAGAACAAACGGATTGCTTTGATGTAAGTGGGTTCAAAGCTTCCACTTGGCTGAAGTAAAACTCAAAGAATGGAGACTTTAATTGGACCACTCTTAAAAAATAGGGGGTTGGGCATGACTTGTGCATGTTTATTAAAGTTTATTAAAGCCCTCTTCTAGTGATCCAAATGCTCAGTACATATCAATATATATATATACAAATTATTGGTTATCATCCAGAGCAGTATATTTGATTTATTACCCAATTAAAATTCATAGTAAAATGATAAAGCCTGTCAATTAGAAAAAGTCCAAAGTTGTTGTTATTTTTTCCTCCTTTTTTTTTTTTTTTTTTCTGTCCCCCATTTCTGTTTTCTCTGCTGCACACACATCATAGTGTAAGTGTTCCTTAGCCTGTTGATTTTTATTTGTGGTATTCAGCTAACACATAAGAGTTAAAAATAAATATGAATGATATCTAATATTTGTATTTATTTATTCATTCATTCATTCATTCATTCATTTATTTTTTTTAAACCCTCACTTAACCTTCTTTGCTTTTGTCCTTTTTTAAAACAGCCACCTAATCTTAAACATGAATGTACTTTTCAAAATTAGCTATAAAATAGTTGTTCATGGCAGCAGGGACAGGTATTATGTTTGCTTAGCATAGCATCAAACTTGAAAATTTATGAGACTAATATCATGTTTTGCTCCAAATCAGTCATTTTTGAAACCATTAGCTTCTGTGGTTCCGTGTTGCTTCTGTTCACAGTGAGACAGAAAATATTATTTGTAATAATCTTTACTCTGATACAAGCTATGTCAGTTAGCATTGTTTTGCAATCGCATCTTTATTGTCTTCCAGGTTTCATTAGTCAAAGCAAATCTATCTGCATGTTATTCAGCTGTAGTGATATCTGATGCATTTGTATTTTTTTGTCAAATTCTGACAAGTCATATATTATACATTATATACTAAAATAAAAATAACTTACTTTTTTCACATTCCAACTCATTTTGCAGCCACAGGACGTCACTTCTTTTTTTTCTTTTTTTCATCCCAATAAGATATTGGAAGCATGCAGTCAAGTCACTATTATGTAGTGCTTTACTCTGACATGCTAGTTCAGTAGTTGCTCAAAATGCTAAATGAAAATAATACAAAATACTTACAGTTAGGATAGCAAAATAAATAGGCATATCAGCTTGTAAAAGAATGGAAATGCTTGAGTTTTGTTTCTGATTTCAAAGACTGTGCTTCCAATTAAACTTGCCATTTTGGTTCTAATCAATCTATTTACTTTGACTGAAGCGATAAGCCACCTTAAGCAGATACTGCCTGCAGCTACAAGATGCATGAAAAGCCTTCACGAACAAAGACAAGGTAAAAGAAAGAAAAGCAAGTGCAAAGAAAGACGAGATACAAGAAAATATGACACATGTAACACAAAAATAAATAAATAAATAAAATGTTTTTAGCCACATTTATGGACAGTATGAATTATTAGATTTTTCTTAAATAGTAATCTCATAACTGAATTTAGATAAATCAAGTAAAACAAGATCCAGCATATTCTGGTGAGGTATGTTTTGAAGCATGGCTGCTAGTTTGAGCTTGTTTAAGCTGTATTCTACTGTACCTTGCTAATAATAATTTTTCATTTCTATATATGTATGTAACATATTGCCAGCATTAAGTGCAAGAACTACAAGACTAGTGACTGTACTGACATTTTCATAGTAATTGCTGTGAAACAGTATATACAACATATAGTCATTACAGCCATTCTCAACCTAAGAAGTATAATTCTAACCTCCGAAATGCCAAAAGACACACACTCGCTAAACACTGGTAATTTGACCATTTTTAAGCATGAAAAAAACATATCCACTCCCATGAAATCATGCAACTAGAAGCTAGAAAACCATGACCAGGGTCAGTTACTACCAATGAAAATTATCTATAATTGAGTATTAGCACAAATCGATTAAAAAATTCTGTTTTACAAAGTTAAGTGGATTGCAATTAGTGAAATTAAGTTTAATGTTTAAAAGTGTTGCTCCATTCATTGCAATTAAGTGAACTAGATTACACAAAACCTCAAAATTCTAGAGATGTTTAGAAATTAACCAGCATGTTATAGGTCAGTTCCTGAGAGTTTATACATTTGATTTGCATATTGAATATATCAAATTATGTTTAACAATTCTATCACTGTTCTGGGTAGCTTCTTGTAAAATCTGGGTTCTGAAGTAAAACTAGTTGAGATGCTCTCTGAATCATAGTTTGAGCAATATGCCTTGCACACAAACATGCACAGGCGCAAGCTTTACATATTGAGGACATTAGCCTTACTAAAAGCTCATAATGATGCCATCTGGAAAGACAAATTAAACAGTAAACAAATTACAGTGATGAGCAGGTGGACATTACCTGTGTAATCTTCTGGAAAAGACAAGTGTCTGGTGAAAAAGTCAGTAGCAGGCATTGTTTGACCAATAATGGAGTTTCTACTTCACCCCAGTCTATCCGCCCAAAAATCGAAAGATAATCAGACAGATGTAATATTCCCACTACATGTAAACACCATTAACAATACACACCCTCACAAATACACACCAACTATGACAACGTCAAAAGGCCTACAGTACCATATGCACACTAATTGGACAAAGTGCAGACAGTGTTTTAATCACATCACAGTGAGCATTAGGGATAATGAGGGTCTTATTTTCTTCTTTGAAATGTAGCTGTAATTAGGGCTTATTGTTATATTTATCTTCGGTGTGGTGAGTAGCCATGGCAGACATCTTTGTCAATTTATTAGAAAGTAGGTAATTTACTCCACCAACCATGGGCCGCCATTGCCCTCTGGAGATAATCTGAATGACATTGGTACCCGCGTAAACTGATAGGTTTGTATGTTATGCAACTGAAGGGATGGATACTATCATGCAGCCAATATATTTTAATCCAACACTTCATTTGTAATGTCTGCATAAAGCGTACAAGTTCAGTCAACCTGTCAGGTGAAAAGTAGCACTGATTGCACAATAAAAAGTGGATGTGGACAGTTATATAGAATGGAAAAAGTGTAAACCTGCAGTTGTATTCTTACAAAAGCAACTTCTACTAGATTTAACTTATAAATTATTATAAATTAATTGTTTGGATGGTTTAAATTAGTGTATTTAGGTTGATTCAGTGATGTTAAACAGTATTTTAACCTAAACAAAACCAGTTAATTTAAATACTATCATTATCAAGTTACTTTTTATTTGCCCACAGTGTACCAGAATAACAAGGAGCTATTTCATTATTGAATAACATTACCCAGTACATCATGAATAAAGCACATACATTTTGAGTTTATGTTGACTTTAAGGTTTAGCTTTGTATTCTTAGTGATTGTATTATTCTTACACAAATTATGGTGGCGTTAGCATTGGTATGATGATTGTGTCAAATATTAAAACCATGCTAATTTAAATGCTAATAAATGACAACCTTATATAATCCACAGATTTTACATGCCACTTTAAGGTATTTCAAATAATGCCATCTCAGTGGAAATATCAATGGCATTATTTTATTAGTCATTATAATGATATATGTGCATTGTAAGTTGCATCTGTTAAGAACATAATGTAACTGTAATTGTACTGTAAATTAGCAGCATCAAATAAATAAATAAATAAATAAATACATACATACATACATAAATAAATGGAATATACACAATCACTTCCAAGTGTTTTATTTTTTTTTATTTATTTTTTATTTTATTTTATTTTTTATTATAGAATCATCATAGCTAGCGTTAACTGGCTAACATAAGAAAACAATTAAAAAATAATAATAAAATAGCAATAATATTGCAAAATAAACAAAAATATCTTTATTACAGCTTAAATTTTATAAATTATTAATAAATAAACAATCACTTTAGATTCAAAGGTGTTTCCCATCTGTGAACGGTATTCACAAGATTTCAGAAGTTTGGATTTTTCAAGATTTTAAATGATTAAAAGTGTTTCATTGAAGTTAAGGGCTCTTTTGAAGTGTCACTAAGCAAGTATCATTCTGGGAACATTATCAATATTTAATGGATCAGCTAGGAAACAGTAATTGCAATACACTAACATGCTGAATCAAGTGAAAAGATCAAGTAAACTGATCTTAGATCTAGTCTTCTAAATTATTTCATTGTAATGCACTTCAAGCCAGCAGTAGCTTGAATAGTTCATGAACCTTGGCATACTCTGGTACTGAAGGAAGATTATTTCATTTGACCCAAAATACACGTTTGGGCCTAAATGCTAAGGGCTATTTTTATTTTATTTTTTTCTCAAATATTTGTTGGCTTAGCATATCACAATGTACACCATCCCAACATTGAGAAATGGTGTTGGTTGTGTCATAGGTTGTACTTCTCTGCAGCACCAACTGGAAAACTCAAGATAGGAGGAAAATGGATGAAGTTAAGTACATAGAAATCCTGCAAGAAAACGTGCTGCAATCTACAAGAGCACTGGGATTTGGAAAATAATTAATCTTCCAAATAGACCGTTACAAAAGCATACAGAAATAGCCATGCTGGAGAGGCGTAAAACTTAAACTTAAACTTAAAATGAAAAAAAGTTCATTTCCTAGAGTGGTGTAGTCAATGGCCAGACTTTAGTTTGACTGAGCATCTGTGGAATGAGTTTAAAACTACTGTTTATTAATGGTCCATATCCAATTAGAAAAAAAAAATAAAAAAAGGTCTCGAAAAAGTACTACTTATAATTAAAAGGAGTAGAGAAAACCTATGAAAAAATAAAGAACTTTTTTTTTTTTTTACATTATTCCAACTCCATCTTTCATGTTTGACGGTACATCCAAAAAAAAAAAAAAAAACTTGTAATAGACAACATGCTTTATTTATGCTATAATCAAATACATCATATATCTTATTTTTTTTTACATTACTTGCGAGATTTGTTCATTTAAAAGCAGTGTAATGGAAATATGCTTCATTTGTGCTATGCTCAAGTAAATCTTATTAGTTTATGTTATTTTTCAACATTATTTACAAGATCTGTGATTTCTATTTTATTTTTATGTATTCAGATTCAATATGTTTACTTTTTTTTTATCCATTCATATTTACTATGAATACTCTTACTGCTTCATTTTTATTATGCCCAAAAGACGTATTGCACATACACACACACACTGTCATGGCAATTTGTTACTATATTTGATGGATTGGGGAATTGGTGGTGAATTGCATTAATATAATAAATATTTGTAGAATCATAAAAATAGAAAAGAAAAAAAAGAAACAGAACATTCAAATGAAAGTTTTAATGTTCATGAAGATAAAAAATAAAAAATAAAAATACATGTATATTTCCATGAACATCACAAGCTGCATTCAACACACGACTAACAGCAACATGGCCTTCTTCAACAGAGCAGAGATGTCAGGCTATGTTTCCATGGTTACAAGAGCAGGAGAGTTCTGCAGAACATGTGCTTGCTCTACCTGGCTAGCCAATCCAGTAGAGAGAGAAAACCTACAGACACACCGAAAGACTTGCGCTAGATTTATCAAAAGCTTTTGGAAGCACTCCTTTGAAATCCACAGATACACAGGGTACATTGCAGGGCAACTTTCCTGAACAAATATCAGATTGTTAAGCATGAATTAGGAAAGCTGAGTGCATCTTGGATCTTCAACAATGTCCAAAATGACTCTCTTTTACTATTTCAAAATGAGAAAATGAGAAACTCCACAAAAGATGCAGTCTTTAGAAAGCTTTCTAATACCTTTATTAGTCTGTTTATCTACTCAGAGTAAAGCATGAGTTAATGAATATAATGCCATGAACCATATTAAATGTCACGTATAACTTTGTTTTCCATTAATCTAGCATTCATTTATTCCCAATTCCAAAATATTTATTAAAAAAATAAATAAATAAAAAATACATAATTGTGCTTTTCATCATGTAATGGCTATGCAGCTGTAGCTCTTTTAAATATGTGCTATAGTTCATGTTTCTCTATTACACAACAATTATACCCAGGGTTATAATTATACCCATCGCTACGAATTCTGGACCCTTTGCACTTAAATTTTGTTCCACAGAAGATGGAAGTTCATACAGGTTTGGAATGCCATTATGTTGAGTAAATTTTGATATGTTTGGTAATTATCTTTTTTAAGAATTTCATTTTGTTTTGTAAATAATTAACACCTTATTTATATAAGCCACTGATATTTATCTTTAATCAGGCCCTTACTGAATAATTTTTTACTTCAATTGAAATTTTTTACCGAAGTATAAAAAAAAAAGTTTAGCCGAGTAGTTTTAATAGGATGGTGGTCACAAAAAGTAAAACCATGGTCCTCATTAGCATGGTTATAAGCTTTTTATATGGCTATAATACTTTTTAATAAATGAAATGTAATAATAATAAACTATACAATATAATACAAAAAAAGAAAAAAATAAAGAAAAAAATAAACAGCAACAACAAAAACTAAACATTAGGAAACTATAAAACACCTTCTATAAAAAAAAAAAATTCTCCCTTGTTTTGACGATCAGCCCACTACTTTAATGGAATGCCCTGTAGACAAGTAAGTGATCGCAATACAAGAGTACAGTTTAAATCATGTTTATGCTAAGTGTGATGTAGATTAAGATCCTATAAAAGTAGCATAAGGATTTAGTTAGCAAACATGCTACAAACAGAAATAGCACCATATAAAATGACACTTGGGCCACCATATTTCTAGTCCTCTGAAGCCATATAAAAGCTTTTTTTTTATAGACAGCTAAATGTCTTTCCCTTTGTTTGACTATCAAATCACATTTGGTGTCCTTAGACACACCAGTGTCAGGATAATTGTCAATGACATTATACATCATTAGCGCTTGTGTCGTTTGATAGTACTTTTACCTCGAAGCCACTGCATTTGATTTAATAACTTTTCCCGAGAGGAAGATTATGTTGTCCATCACACAATTCTGTATTGTGTTTTTGGAACCTTTGAGCTGTTGTTACAATTTTGGGAGAAGAACTGTGTTGAGATTCTTCACAACTTCACCTTTAGGGTTCAACAATGAAATCTGAAAAAACCTCCTTATTGTTTTACTGTATCTCATGAGTCAGACCCATATATAGTTTACAGTAGACTGCAAAGGTCATGTGTTCCAGCTGTCAACAGCAGTCCTAGGGCTCCACAAGTGAAGAGGTTGGTTAGGTTCAGCAGAGGGAGCCAGATCCCTGGGCACTGCACACCCCTGACTGGTGCAATTGAATCCCCCATGTAAGTAAATGACTGAATAAACAGATGCATGAATAAAGTGTTTAGTGGGAACTTTAATTAGCCGCTTGTTTGACATGCGCCACTGCTACTGAAACTTCCCTGGAATGCAATATAAGACGCTAGCAACAGAAACCTATTACAAGTGACAATTTCTAAAGCTGAAGCAGAACCGCAATCGAGCTGTGCACTGCTATTCAATGCATAAAATATTCAAATTTGACTGGAAATTATGATTTATATTTTGGGTGTGGGCGAAAGGTCAGAAGGACATTTTGATTTGTTCTCCAAAAAGAAAATTGCTGTGCAAGCTCACCTGTTTTCTCTTTCTTTTTTCCCCATGAAATACATCCTTTCTATCTATCTATCTATCTATCATCAGTAAAGTTATGGCAACCACAGTGCAGAGATATTGCTGGGGCCCTCAAGGGCCTCATATGACTAACTAAGGGCCTCAGCACACCACACCACCCCATCCAACTCTTGGATGTTTTGATGTAGATATTAGAGGGGCCCTCAAGGGCTTTAGAGGGCTGACTAAGTGCCTCAGTGGATTGCCTCAAGTTAAAGAGCACACCCCATGTCTCTACAATGTTCAGCTGTTGAGATAACACCGGGGCCCCCAGAGGCATCTATGGCCCTGTTGGTCCACAAAATGATTCACTACACTTTCCAAAGCTAAAAAGCCCATCCACTGTATCTTGGATGTTGTGGTGAATTCAAGTCAAGTCACCTTTATTTATATAGCGCTTTAAACAAAATACATTGCATCAAAGCAACTGAACAACATTCATTAGGAAAACAGTGTGTCAATAATGCAAAATGACAGTTAAAGGCAGTTCATCATTGAATTCAGTGATGTCATTTCTGTTCAGTTTAAATAGTGTCTGTGCATTTATTTGCAATCAAGTCAACGATATCGCTGTAGATGAAGTAACCCCAACTAAGCAAGCCGGAAACGACCCCCATGTTTTTTTTTTTTTTAGAATGTTCTGGTGCTGACCTGGGGCCCTGTCAATCTTTAACCTTCAACTGCCATACCATCCATAAATTTAAGATTTTTTTTTTTTTTTTTAGCCAATTTCATATTACAAAGAGAGCACAAAATGGAAGATAAAACATTTATTTATTTATTTTATAGATTTTTTATTTAATTTTCTCTGGGAAACCAGAGTGACAGGTGACTGCAGATGCTCTGTGTTTGTTCTGCAGTTTTCCTCAATCTAACTTGTGTCTACAAAACCCTACAGTCCTCTCCACACAAACTGAGACTCACTATCTGAGACTGATTAAGCAGAAAATCCAGGGCACATGAAACAAAAAGGCCATGATGTTCATGCTGTGCTGGGTGAAGGTCAGCTGTCTACGGGAGACAGTAGGTCCAGAGTCTTTCATCTTTTTAAGGAACAATGTCATGATGTACCTTGGAGAGCATATGGCGCTGGTTTCTCTTGTCAAAACAAAAATAGGTGTTTTCACCCAAGAGTGTGTTTTCTCGTGGTTGTGTATTATCACCCTTTGCCCAGCTTGTTTCTTTTTTCCCTGACACAAGATCCTTAAAGCAGGTAAATAACCATTAGTTCTACCCATGCAAATCAGTGCACCCTTTCGAGTCGATTAACGCATATATGCGTTTTGAGTAATTTTCTCCTGATAACCCCGAAAAGAACTTAAATTACACTCTCAGTTTTAATCGTACAGATAAGAGCAATGCATCAATCGAATCTGTAAAGGGTCTACTTTTTTTTTGGATACAGACATAATAACAAAAAACCTTTGTGCACTTATAAAATAAAGATAACAAACAAGGTGCGCTGTCTACAGTCTTTGTCTCCGCTGATCGTCATGTAAAAACATTTCATTAAAACGGACTGTAACTCCGTGAATACTCAACGAAGAGATATGAGAGAGATATCTATAGAAAGCCTGGAATGTCTACTTTTAAACTAAACAAGTGCTGCCGAAATTACTTTATTCTGAGTTAGAGTAATCCATATGAAAACAACGCGATGTCTGTTTTTCATAACTCCGCTCATTATATTTAATGTGACCACGCCCCCGAGCTGAACGCGCTATTCAGATTCAAACTGAAGCGCGCGGCTTGCATACGCCCACACAGAAGAAAAAGCAGCCAGACTATTCTTCAAGTTTTTATTTTATTTTACTGTTTGCTTCGCGATGAGAGGACTAAGACATAATTCACCCCAAAAAGATGTGATGTGGTTGAGGATTTGAGAAATGGATTTCCTCAGAAAAAAGAATGAAGCTCTTTATTCAGCAGAGATCATAAACATGAGTAAGTCTCTTTTTATTTATTTGTACTAGTTTTCACATAAAGTGTAAACATTTTACTAGTCAGACTTTTTCCAAACTATAATTCCTGACTAAATGTATAATCAAGTGAAACATTATGAAGTTTCAATAACAGTATACAATACTATACCATTCAAAAGCTTGATGTAAATAATATAAATGTGACAAATAGAGATAACTCTAACAAATGTAAAAACAATGCAGTTCTTTCGATTTATTCCCCCTAAAAAAAACCTGAAAAATATTCTCAGCTCTTTTCAACATTAATAATAATAATAATGATGATGATAATAATAAATGAGGTTTATTTGGTAGAAAATAAGATTGTTGAAAGGATTTCTGAAGGATTGTGTGACTGGAGTAAGGATGCCAAAAAAATTGTTTGAAAGTAAGCTTTGATTGTCCCTAATAAACTGTTTAACTGCTCCTCCCAAGTGGATATTAAATTATGTTGTGGGATAATTAAATATATTCTTAATAAACTACAAACATAAAATTACATACTTTTATTTTGTTCTCACATTCTTTGTTGTAAGTCCTCCCTCAGAGTGGCACAGTTGAATGAGAGGCTCATTATGCAGCTCATTATGCAGGCCTTTGTCTTCTCAGGTGTAAATCACAATGATATTCATGATAGTTGACGCCTACTCGCATATGACTTTTACCAACAAAAAGTGTCTTAGAAAATTTAAATCAATATATTGTTTTCTGTGAATGAGTAAACAAGATGATTTTCACATAATTTAGAAAGAAAAATTCTAGACTACAAGCTCCAGTTCTCAACTTTTTCGGCAACCAATTTTATGTATGTGTTTTATTGCCTTATTCAAGTGACTTAGCATTTTTAGTTTTTCACTAACCATGCATAACATTTTTTTTCTCAAAAATACAATCATGTACATGCATGCATTTCACATATTATTATAGCCCAGTTTGTGCTGATTACAGTGATATTAGACTTTACCCATTTAGATATTTATAAGAAACTGAAAAAAGCACAAATATCAGGGCATGACAAAATTTCTCCAGGCCCCAAAAATACCCTTAGACTCCAGAGGGTTAAGCCTTCAATCCCATGGCTAGGTTGGCTCTTCACTGATTTAAAAAACACGGTGCATACTCAGAGACCAACACACTTGGGGTTCCTACAGGGTTGTTTGGGAATTTCTGGAAGCACAAACAGCGTCAGTTAGCTTCAAAACACTTCAGCTTGTGCAAACAAATCAATTGACCCACAGTGGCAGTAGAGAATTAAACTTTTTTTTCTTTTTTTTTTATCCAGCTGATATTGTCTGGACATGCATGATTGAAAAATCATTGCTCAATCATATTTGTTGTAATCTCTATGTGAGCATTTCTAGGGTGACAGTATGCAATTGCAAAAATCCTTTCAGATTAGAAGACACGTGCAAAGAAGCAATGAAACCAAGGTCCTTACTTTGCAAAATACTTCAGCAGAGAATGTTTCAGCCAATAGCCTCCTTACTTTTCAAGAACTTCATAATGGTGATGTGTGTAATGTTGCTGTTAATGTTAAATAACCTAATGTCCTGAAAGTAAGCCATGTGCAGGCTGTTGACATTCTGTTTGTTTGAGCATCCTGACTAGAGGCCTGTCAACCCCCCATTCACCCCCCCCCCCCCCCACTGAACAAACTAAAAAAAAAAAAAAAATTGGTTTTGAGTGGACAGAACCCAAAAAAATCCAATCAAGTTTAGTTTGGGTTCAGTGGCTTTACAATGCTTGCTTTTAACATTCTTTGTCAGCACAGGGTTTGATCCTGAGTTTATGATGAACTCTTTGATTCTCTTCTTTGCTGAAGTGCAACAGATCATTACGTAAGGCACAGAAATGACACGCTTCGCCTTTAATAATCTGTCCACAGGCTGGAATTTAACCAAGCTTTGAGGTAACGGTTCGTTTTCTTCTGTTGAGGATATATGCAAATTTGCCCATCTCAGCAGTGATCTGTACCAGTTCCGCTCTCCACCACCTGTTCTCTGGGCATGCTGCTTGAAAACTCCCCTGAGTACATAGAAGCTTCAGGCTGCCTTGGAATTAATGTCCTGTGATCATCCCAGGCTTTGACCGCACCAGTTTGCTATCCAAACAATGAAATAATGAGCCCTATATTCCCATCATTAATGGTGTTAAGTATGCTAATGGGGTAAATGTCAACCCCACATGAATTTGTGCCAGTTTTGTGTATAGACCCATAGACCGCAAAGCTACACCCACACAATCCTATCCCCTAGGACCCCAAGATTTACTGCATTCATAATGCCTGTTAAAAAATACATCACATAATGATAATGCTTTAGATAATCAAAATAGTCTTACTGGTCCATTTTTGCACCATGTGCTAGTGAGGTGTGTAGAATATTAAGCTTTCAAGCCAATTATTTGAGAAAGTACACTAACTTGTTATTAGGTGTTGTTATTAGGATTGTTAATCAGGCACAGAATAGCAAACCTATTACAGTTAATTTAGCAAAACGTCAAGGTTCAAACAGGATCCAGACCACCGATTGATTGCTCCCCCTCCCCCTGCTGGATTCTATTCACAACTGTATTTTTGGGTCAGAATCACAATACGTTTCCCCCTGTTGCTAGTTAACGATGACGGGAAGGGAAGGCAAGGCAGGAACATTTATAGTTTTCCTCACTTTGGTACTTTGAGTTTTTGCTTTTATTCAGACAAACTATGATGTATATATATAATATATATAAATCTGTGCTTCCAACCTCCAAATATATTTAGCTTCCTCCCAGCTATAGTGACCTTAACCTTAGTTTGCCTCATTGCAACGCTGACCTCCCCAAACCCCACCCCTTCTCACAGAGCTCAGCCTTTCCTGGTGACAGCCATGCACGACAGCAAGTCTCCAAAGAAAGTAAGTGCACCAGCCAATAGAAAGGTAAATAGCCCTGGCATTTCACACTCTGCATTCATCAAACTTTCCATCCTCTATTTCCCTCCACATATAAGCCATATGCCTGAGGACATATGGAGAGGAGGTGAGCGCAATCATTCACTACACTTCCATTGCTTGGATAGTGGTGAAAGAGGACAGGAATGATTTGCCCTGTATGTTTTCATTTGCTTTCCAACCAACTGCGTCAGAGCTTTTCCTGCTGGAATTGGAAGGTTGTATATCTCAAAATATCTTTATACCAATTTGTCTTTTTGAAGAACATAGTAGCACACATAACTGAACTCTTGTAAGGTAAAATGATAGTTATAAAATGTTTTCTTTAATTAAGAAACCTTTTGGACTTTTAAAAGATGAAGCTATGGGCAGCTGTGGCCTGATGGTTGGAGAGTGGGACTAACTTACTGAAGGTTGCTGGTTCAAGTCTCAGTTCTGGAAGGAGTTTTAAATGGTGGGGAGTGAATGAACAGCACTCTCTTCCACCCCTTATTACCCATGGCTGAAGTGCCCTTGAGCAAGGCACTGAACCCCCAGTTGCTCCCCGGGCTGCTGCACATAGTTTCCCACTGCTCCGGGTGAGTGTTCACGGTGTGTTCACTACTCACTGCTGCGTGCGTGCACTTTGATGGGTTAAATGCAGAGCACCATTTCTGAGTATGGGTTACCATACTCTGCAAATTTACACAACCTTCACTTTAAGAACTTCATTGAAAAACTTTTCCAAAGTCAGTTCACTGGAGAATTCTACTCTTTTCTATTCTATGTCCCTGAAACATCATAAACCAATGTAATTTCCATCTGTAATCATAATTTATTTTGTGATGAGGTATAAATGGTATCTTGGAAGTCTGTAATAAACTGTGAAGTAATTACTCAAAAACCTATTCAAAGCTAGCATTCATTTGTATTCTAAATACACAATAAACATGCCATATCTATCTATGTCTACATTCTCTGTTTTGTCTCATATGTTGTTCTTTTCTGGCTGTTTGGTTGCATTTCTTTCTTTTTGAAGCCTGTACATTGCAGAAAAATGTCCAAGTGTTTTGTTTACAAAGAGAGACTTCCCTTTGGTCGGACTATACTGGGATTTCTGTTTATTATGATCATTTTATAATATGTTGGATTCCTGCTGTGCAGCTCTGTGTGTGAAAGGAACCAGAGAACACACGGAGCCTTAGCAGTGAGTGATTGAACAGCACGAGGAACTGCTGCATTTGTCTTTCAAGTGCATGAGGTGCGCCTGAAGAGTTCGTAATCTCCCAACCTTCTCCGCAACCTGACTATCAAATGAGGTTTTCTAAACTCTCGCCCTAACCTCCCCCACCCACTCACATCTCTCCCCCTTCAATCGCTCTTTCGTTCTGTCTGTTACATATCATTTCCATCCTGCCTCTTTTCAACTCTAGCTACCCCTCCCTGAGTAAAGATGAAATGATTATTCACATGGTGAAGTTCTTCGCTCTGTTCGGTATTTTGCACATCCACATTACCTCTTTCTCAGATACGTTTATACGGTTCAAAGCTTGTGTAGTAGAGGGCTACAAAAACATTTTTAATTTCCTTTTATGAGACCTTTAATGAATGCCTCAATGATTCTCTGTTTTCCCCTATAACTTCCCGCAATTTATTTAGTTATCAAATGTGTGTAGGAATAAAAAATAACTCAAATATATATTTGGTTAAAGGTATTAGCACTCATTTAAATTTGATTTACTAACATATTAAAAGAAAATTATGCAGTTAATACCATATCGAGCTATTTCTAATAATAACCTAATCTAATAATACGGTAACCAACTGTAGTCAGGCTTATAAATTATTTTTTAAATACTTTAGTATTCTTGACTTGAATAAAACTTTATGTAATTTATGTCACGGTGTGAATCACATTGTTTCGTTGAGAAAGCATCTTTAACATTGTCAAATGGAAGCTTTGTACCTTCCTCCCACCCCTGGGAACTTGCTTTTGTCTTTGCCATCGTCTGGTCTTTCGCCCAGGAGTCCTCTGCTGATGTTAAACTCCAGGCGAACTCAGGATAATATCCAGCAGGCCCACGGTCACATGACTTTCCCTTTGAAGAACAATCTGGAAGAGAACAATGATTTTACTAACATTTGCATATAGAAAAGGAACCACATTGTTTAATAGGTAACAGAACAGCAGTTATAGATGTTTTGGGGCAATTGTATGGACTTTTTGGGTCCTGTAAATTAAATTACTTAGTACGCACTTTTCAAACTCATTTCATTGTTGGTATATTGTTCTTCAAACTTGGTCAGGCTGATCTGTTGATTGATTTTAAAAAGGGTCTGGTGCAGTAAACATAAAACATCAGCTTGACCAGGCTATTTTAAACCACATAAGACCTGGAAATCAGATCAGGCTGCTTCAAAAAGGTACTTTTCACACACACACACACACACACGCACACACACACACACACACACACACACACACACACACACAAAGTGACATATAAATCAGATGAATGCATACAGTTCACTGCAGTTTCCAGCTGATGTGACCATTAATCGCAATGTAATTGCAAAATACTCCATTGTGACCATAAAACTATTTTATCATGGCACATAATTGTACACTAATACATTCTGACATTAAATGTGCACTTGTGGTTCTTAGAGTTTATTGAGTACAAATCCAAAAGAAGTCGTCTCCTACCAATGCCATAAAATGAGACTTTGATTTTTAACTGATTTAATAAACATTACATTATTTAATTTATTATGTAAGTTATTCGTTTATTTTAAATTGTAATTTATAGTATGCTTTTTACCTGGAAACAATACTATTACATCTCATTTGATGCCCAAACTTTGTGAAGAGACTGTTTAATCATAATTCTGTTAGTTTTCGGACACGACAATATAGTGAAATTTCCAGATGCAGCCTGCTGCTGATTATACGGCTGTTTGACATTTGAAAATACAGTAGTTATTTATAGATTGATTGTTGTTCATGTTCACGCTGTTCACGTCTTCAGTGATGGTTCTAATTAAAACACATTGTTTAAGGTCAAAGACTGTGTTTAGATGACTGATGAAATGTGTCTTCAAAAAGACACATGATCATAGCTGTGGCAAATTAATATCATTATTTATTTATTTTTACTGATATGAATGTTACTGGCTTTAGGTTTAGCCAGGAGTGTCATTTGAGTTGCTTCTTAGCCCAGTAAGATGCACTTCTGCAATGTATAACATTACAATTAGACTTGATAGAAGATGAGCATAATATAAAATAACGTTCAAATATGAAATTCAATCATTCATTCATTCTCTGCTCAGTTGTTTTAGTAACCATTAATGTGAACATGGCTAAAAATAAATAAATGCAAATAAAATCACCCCATGGGACATAAAAGTGCTCATAGCTGAAGAAATATCCCTATATGAAAACCTTATCTATAAAAGGCCGGCAAATATAATAAATGTAAACTCAGCTAGTTTGTAGTGTTTTAAATTGAAGTTGGAGCTTAGCATCTGTAAGAGAGTGATGTTGGGTAAAAGTAGATAAAGTGACAAAGTTTTAATTTAATACTGATGTGTCAAAGTACATTTGCATAGCTTGTCTCATAAGATTATCATGTAGCTCTGTAACGCTAATAATTTTAACACCGACATTCACATAAAAAGTGAATGTCAGAAGCCATTCTTCAGGGACTTTAACATGACTATGATGTTCATACTATTTTCCACACTTTTCTTGTGGTAGTTCATGCATTCTTGTATTCATTTATTCTGCTAGAATGGCTTTCAAACCATTCCAACTGTGTTCCAACCACACATTCGTCTCGTATTCACTGGAGTGATAAAAGCACCAGTGGGACCAGGTTGTTTATCAGAGGACTGCTGGTTGAAGCTCCAGGCGACGTACAAATACGCACATTTTCCATTCTTTTGCCCAGTGCATGAGTGTGCTTCCTTGGTACACTACTCGGGGCTTCCACTGTTAAGAAAGGCAGATTTAAGAGGAACATTTTATTGCCCAGAGGTTTCTCTTGAACAACTCAAACTTAATGGAGTTCTTTGTTCCATTTCATTCTGGAAGCATGTATTTTCTCTGTGTTAAAATAACTTGTTCTGTGCCAGTTTAATGTGCTACTGTAAGAAAACTGTAAGCAGAAGTAGGCAGACTTCAGTAGATTCCCTTAAATGCAGGGCCAGCGTAGACTTTGTGCGAGATTTTAGATAGACACCCCCCAAAAAAAACACTAAAATGCTGAATTACACTAATTTATTTGTGACAATAAGTAACTAATTTGATAATTAACCAGTTCCAATAACAGATAACAATTAGTGCCATCCAAAGTTCAGGGAGCTGTTGTTTCAAAACTCAAAACTGAACAATACATAGTTTCAGAAGCTTATGTTTATTGTAAATAAAATGTACCACACTAATAAAAAAAATAAAAAAATATGGTCACACTTTGTTTTAAGTCCAGTTCCCCCTATTAACAAACTATTAACTTTGACTTTTCCCTAAATAAACACCTAATTTGCTGCTTATTAATATTTAGTAAGGCAGTTGTTTAGTTTAGGAAATAGGTTGGATTAGGGGTGTAGAACATGGTCATGCAGAATATTTGCTTTACAAGTGCTAATAAAGAGCCAATATGTTAAATAGGCATACTAATAACAAGTATTCGGGGTTAGCAGTGTTAATACAATACAATAGTGTTACAATAAGTTAATAGTGAGAATTGGTCCCTATACTAAAGTGTTATCAAAAATATATATTATCTTAACCATTTAACAGTACTTAAAGCTGGAAGTGGTTATACTCCTAATACTAGGAGATGGTCAGTTCACATACTGAAAATACAGTATATTATGGCTGGGTATTGTTGGCTAAGATAATATTCTCAATATGTTACATCAATACGTGTCATGATATGGTACATCAAAGTATCATGTCCAAACCAGTTTCAAGATTTGTAGTCATAATTTGTATTTGTATTTTTATTCAAATGAGTGCCCAATACAATTTTATTCAAATGAGTGCCAGAGGATAACATTGTATCATATTGGATGTTAACGTGCTAGTGTACCTGTAGCTCAATTGGTAGAGCATTGCGCTATGAAGCGCAAGGTTGGGGGTTCAATTCCCAAGGAACACATGATAGGTAAAAATTGATAGCCTGAATGCACTACTGTAAGTCGCTTTGCATAAAAGCATCTGCTAAATTTTAAATTTAACGTCACATTCGGATAATGGAAGCTTCCATTGTATTTGATATTTCTCTTTCACCACAACCATTAACCAACATACTGTACACTATAAAATGAAAATGTAAAGCAAAATTGATAATTTGTCCTTGGTGTCGGATGTGATATGTGTTTGTATTTATATTAAAAAGAAAAGAAAAAAAAAAGTTTTTTATTTATATAAGATTTAAATAAATGATTAAAATAATACAATTATCATCACCATCTGTTTTTCTTTTTTCACCAGAATCTTTTTTTTTTTTTTTTGACCCACATGTGCAATGTGTCAAAACATTCAAGTTCACTGTAGTTCATCCGAAAGTAGCGTGCTCTGTCTAACAATATCAAGTTTTAAAATATGCTGCATTAGAGCTTGTTAATATTTCATGACCTCACACTGGTGAAAGTGACAGATTTTAGAGAACACTCCTGAGCTTTCCTTCCACTTAGTGATTATCAACTACAATTGCTAAGATGGTTAATCATTTGTTAAAACCCTCAGATAATGTTAAATGCCAGAGGGAAACTTAGGTCTCAATGAGACGTGTTTTTCTGTGATGTCTCTTCAAGGTTGCACGATAAATTGATTTCAGGAAGTACTGTTTTTTTTGTTTTGTTTTTTCTGACAGGACATATTGCTCACCAACTTCATCACCAATTTTATTTCAAGGGAGAGTGTATGCATTAACCTTTAGAATAAGCCTTAAAATTGTCATTTGAGAAATGATTTCCTTTATTTTTGGAGACAAAAGGCTTTCATGTACTGTGAAAACAAATTGTAACTTTAAAAATGTAAAACTGGTCCAGGAATATCTATTCAAAATATAAGGATGGACTGTTTGTGGCTGTGTGTAGCACCTACACTTTGCATTTTTATTTTTATTTTTTACATGTAAAAGCTTCTAAGTCACTTTGGATAAAAACCTTAGTCTCAGCCTTAGGCATCACACCCACAGACCGTTGGCTAAACATTTGATGCATATGGGACACAAAAATGGAAACACTTCAGGAGTGACAAAGTCATCATCAGATTGGTTGAATTCTACAGAATTTCCAAGGAGACGTGTGCAACGTGATCTTTAACATTCTGTCCAGAAACAAAGATGCCATGACGCCAAACCCCCTCATGAAAGAAGAAAGCCATCGTGTTTACAACTGTAATGACAAGTGCTTATCAGGATCAGCTAAACACTATAGTTTCAAAATTATGTGAAATTTCTAAAGTTTGCGGCAATCATTCTAATACACCCGAGAGTTTTACACACCGGTCTGTTATTGTGGTGACATTTCCACGCCCCGAAACGTGAGGGTTTCAAACTGTGATTGGTTGTTTGAAATGTCGATCAAATGGCCTCATGGGCAGTCCTTGGTCAATGAAAGCTGCCATGAATTCTAGACCTTCAGCTGTCGGCCTGAAGGTCTGGCTACGCAAGACTATAAAAGCATCTGCTAAATGACTAAATGTAAGTGTGTGTATATATATATATATATATATATATATATATATATATATATATATATATATATATATATATATATATATATATATATATATATATATATATATATATATATATATATATATATATATATATATATATAATACTTTACAGTGTTACAAATTTATTCTGTTATAACTCAACTTGACCTACCCTATCACAACATTAAGAAAAGGATTCCCTTTGTGCAGCACATTTCAGAATGGACGGTTTTGCGAATCTGTTTTATGAACGTAATACAGGATTTGCAGTAGCTGTTATTAAAGGAAGTGCGGACTATATTGAACCTGACAGCAAACCAACAACTCGTATGTGAACACAGAAAAGTGCTCTTGTCAATTTATTTTACATGTGAAGAGGGTGTTTAAATTTTTAAAGGAACATGAGCACAAAAAAAAAAAACTTGTTTCAGAAGGGTCAGAAAGAGGGTAGTCATGAAAAATCTTCTTGGTTGGCAGCGCTCAATCTGAGATGGATCATTGTAAGTGATCGATCTGGAACGCTTTACATATTGTTGGTCCACAAATAGCACTTCATATTGAAGACTCAACTCACATTAGCTCTGACAAGAACAAAAAAAAAAGGGGGGTAAGATTTCAGAAAACCTGCCAAGCATTGTGCAGCTCTGTGTATCCTTCTGAAGATGGGTAGACAACAGTTGTAACATTTTTATTTATTTATACAGTTTGGAATTGTTTTTGTTCTGAAGGTTACATCCAAAGTTGAATTAGAATGTAATCATATAAGGTGTTATCCATATGCTGCAGAGCTTTTGTGTCCTTGGTCTCCAAAACCGTACTCTTAAAAGCAGTTTCTCCACCCTACTTGTTCCAAATGAGGCTGAGAGAAATGATTCAACAAAGCCGGCGACAGGTTCTGGATGTGTCAAACGGTTCCTGTCCCACCGCAGTGGCAATCTAAGGGAGAAATGATGACTTAACAGATGGCCAAGGACACAGATTTTACTGGCCATTTATCCTCATTTAGACCCTTGACTTATCTAATGTCTTAATTCTCTGAATGTGTGATCATATCCCATTTGACACTCATTGAAACACTTAGAGTCGATCAGTCACAATGACCCTGAAAATGGCTGCAATTAAGCTCTGAAAAATCTATGGAATCAAATAATGGTTTTCTTGAGCTTTGTTTCTATTTGCCTATTTACGTTAAACAACATCACAACTTTCCTTAATCTGAACTAGTTCAAAACACTAGTTCAAGATTTTCTTTTAAATTACTTGAATTTGCAATTCTTATGGACATTAAAAATCATTTGCTTCCTGCCACAAAGCATTTGCAGAGATTTCATTGATTTTGCATAGGTTAGCCAATTTGTGTGAATATAAACCTTTAACAGTGCTTCTGAAAAAACTGTTTTATTTCAGGAGAGCTCTACTTGGTTGCAAAGCATTCTGTAAAATCCCTATCGTGACAATGTGACCCATTTGTTATGTATAACGGTGCTTATTAGAGACTTAGAGAATATTATGCAGAACATTTTAGCTCTGACAAGATTCAATGCACTGTCTAAATGATTAAAAGACCCTTTCAAGGGACAAAAGGGTGCTTTAGTTTTAAATGACTGCCACTAAATCCACTTATTTCAGAAAATTGTTACATTTTTTAAGATACCAGAGTATTTGCATACAACTCGATTATTTTTAAAGTGCTATGGTTCTGGAACGCAATTTCTGTAATCGCAACAGACAAAAAAAAAAAAAAAAACGTAGCATTGTTTAAACAGCTTTATAATGCACTTGCCCAACTTTGTGGCACATATGCATATTTTCATTTCTCTCATGGCCTCTCGAGTTACTGAGAAGGACATTTAGACGATTGCACCATAAAAACTGCAAATGGCATGGTTTGGAATTACTCAAAAACTTTTGCCACAGCTGAGCTCTCTAGGCTCCACACAGCAGATAGTCAGGCGGGTTCGGCTGTAAATGCTTTCAACCGTGAGCGTTTACAGCCCATAAATTTGTTCATTCAAAATGGTCAATTATTCCCCTAGCTCTTTATATCCCACTCAGATGGGGCACAAGATCATAAAGGACTTGGATAGTGGAAGGTGTGTGAAATGACCAAGCTTCCTTTCCTGGGAATATGTGTGCCAAGAGAGCATACTCTGTGTCAGGTCCCCGGGATAACAGGTGAAAAACTTAGATTTATTTCTCACAAGGCAAAACCAAAACAATAGAAAAATCACAAAGACAGCAAACTAGTCCTCGGGGGCAATGCAGATCTTACAGGCTGTGGAAGCTGTCCCAGACCAAGCGTTCACACAGGACAGTAAACCAGAGAGATAGTGAGGCAACGAGTGGCTATCTCTCCTCACTAGGTGTATTGGGGTACAGTGAAAAAGGGAAGTGCTTGAATAAAACGCACTGATTAAAACATGAACACGGGACACACTAAACAGTTTACTCACAAGGAAAGACAAGAAAGCAGAGGTTATAAAGGAACAGGGAAATGAGTAACAGGTGAGGGAGAAACAGTTAGTGATCTGTGCTCCCCTGCTGCAGGAGCATCGCTGATTGCCCAGGTCACGAGCTGCTGAAAGTGACGGGACAACACAGACAGCACGGGGAGCCAATGAGGCACCCTGAACCATGACACTGTAGGCGTTTCGCAATGTCAAGGAAGGATCCTGGGAAGCCAGTATTTTGAGGATGCTATGTCATCGACATCCGTCGAAGGACTGTTCCAATGTTGAGGATCCTCGGAATTTCAACCAAGGACTGAGTCCTTCGTTCGAAGTATTTCCCATACACAGGAAAGGATACATATGTGAATCCTTCGCGCTCTTCACGCTCTCAAATCACCCACAATCCTACGCGTGCAGCTTTGCTATCTTGTTCACAAATTTAAAAAAGTCGAACGTTAGCGGAGTCGGAGCGTTGACGGTTTTTATTTACGTTACCAAACATTTGTTATAACTGTGGTAAAAATAAGTAAAGTTTGACGTTTAAATGCCAGTACAAATTACTACCGTATTGATATTGTAAATTATACAAATACAAATGGTTAACTGAACCGGACCTGTCATTTAACAATTGGTTGCGTCATCGGCATTTCTTTTATAAATAACTAGTTAAGTTGTCCAAAGTAATTTAATGATACAATTCACAGCGTTATTCAAACGGACCTTCTCACTGACGTAATGACGCAATTACGTGCACTTGCTAGCCTGTTCCATTTACGTGTTCTCCGAATGCGAAAGAGGAGTCTCGCCTAGCCTCTGAAGGAAGTGACTTGGAAGGACCAGTCCTGCCAAGGAAGTATCCTTGACATTGAGAAACGCCTTGTATTTGGGGACCAGCATCTCTGCCCCCACACTAAAGTAGAAATCACTCCCTGCAGCTGTCTCAGATGGCACACCCATAGACCGCACACATTCACTAAAATCTGAACCATATTACACAGAAAATGGCAAGCACTGTCTGTAATCACCAGTTCCAGAGTGATATAACTGGCACATCAAAACAAAATTAACTGTGGTTTTTTTACATACTTGTTAGACAGCTCTTCTGAATGGGTCTTAGCCAGATAAAGTAGACTTAAAATGATTAAGTCAAGGTAAAAAAAAAAAAAAAAAGAAAAAAAAAAAAAGAAAAAAAAAAAAAAAACCTGTAGACAGGTCTTGTAAATTCACAGATAAAACCTTTTGGGAAATTTGTCATCATTAGTCCATGTTGTTAGGAAGTTGTTAGCTTCAGGTGTTTATGATTCTCTGTCTATCACAGTTGTGATTGCCATCTCATTGAAAAATGATTGAACACATTTGAATGTATAGAGGAAACACAGAAAGGAATTTGCTGACTGATAACACCGGGAAGAGAAAAGGCACAATACAACTATAACTGGCAAGGCTAAATTGCTTCAGCAGGGGATAAATTATGTGGCTGATTCATTCTAGGTGTTGCAGTTAGCTCACTGTAGATGCACCATTTGATTTGCTTTTGGTGGCGGGTAGACCTATAAAGAGAGTGTGCATTCAGTTAATGAGGCTGTAATGTCAGAGTGACCCCGGCCTCCTTTATCACACGAACTGAGATTGAGAGCTAGGTACCACATGGAGGTTAGCTAAAACACTGCCAGGTGGCCACTTGAATACAAATGACTGCTCACAGCGAGTCAACAAAAAAATGGACTGCTGAACTGTTTATATATGTATATATTCTATTTGATTTTAACAAGTGAAATCATAATTTGCTCACCATTACCTTTCTGAAAATATAAAATTTGTACATTAGAATGATCTGCTTGTGCTGAATATTTTTTTTTGGAGCCATATACACCTTTTTCAGGATTATTTGATGAATAAAAGTATATGTGTGTATATATATATATATATATATATATATATATATATATATATATATATATATATATATATATATATATATATATATATATATAGTGACAATATATTATAAATGTATCCTTTTATTCAGCAGGGGGTATGCTAAATGTAAATAATTAAGGAACAGTGCCAATAAATCAGCATATTAAAAGTTTTTTTTTTTTTTTTTTTTTTTTTTTTTATAAGGCTCATTTGACCCCTGAAGACTTGACTAATGGCTGCTGAAAATTCAGCTTTGCATCAAAGGAATAAATACTTTTTTTAATGGATATTAACATTTAAAAACTGTATTTAATTCATCAATTACATATAAATTATAATAATAATTTACAATCTTACTATTTTTTACTATTTGTCTATCTTTCATCAACTAAATGCAGCCTTGATGAGAACAAGATACTTAAAAAAGCTATTACTGATCCCAAACCTTTTTTTTTTTTTTTTTTTTTTTAGAATTTATATTAGCCAATTAAGTGAAATTATTAAACTCAATTTCTATTCTATTCTATTCTATTCTATTCTATTCTATTCTATTCTATTCTGCTTTTACTCATATTTACATGAAAAATGACATATAAACATCAGAGCTAAGTCTATTATGCAGAATGATAAATTAGTTTATCTTCAGCACCTAACATTAATTTTTATATATTCACCCTGTCTGAATATTTATGCATCTGTTTGACCGCTTTATGGCCTGTGTACACCTCATGTCTCCTATCGCCCTGTCAGATACCCTGAGGAGGACCGGACAGGTGAATGCATGAGTCATGAATCAGTGTTGACAGATGGAGGAGACACAGAATGATATGAACAGGCTAAACAGAATAAAACATAGCATGCAGACAGCCGCATAGCCAAAAAAATATTAATCTTTAACTCAACCGTTCTTGTTTTTCTGCCTTAGTATAGACAGAAATCAATCTAACTTTCATTTCAGATTAATTCTGTTGATAAATGTTGCATGTATAGTCTGCTACATCAATGGGCAGCATGAGACAGTATGATGGGGTTTGAAAGGGTATCTGAAAGGTGTGGACAGGATCCTAGAACTCACGTCTAGCACCATCAATTTTTACTATCTCACATTCCCGCATATTATGACAGTGGGCCCAGAGGATCTATTAGCAAAATGTACAGATGAGTGCCAACTGCACTGGGTCCAGATACAGAATATGAGTCTGTAAATGTGAGGAGAGTTACTTAAAACAGCATTATGCAAGGCAGTGTCTGTATTATATGACAGTTTGCTAAAACTTGGACTGCATGATTTTATAAGAACATGGGACGACCATTAAAACATTATCTTATAATATATTCTATATTTAACAGCTTTATCACTTTGTTTAATTGTGTACATATTATTAATGTGGCCTCATAAAAGTAAATATGCATGCACAGCTATGACATTGGTAGCTACACTATCAGTTGCTAAAGGAACACAATATTGTATTCTTATATAATCTGAAGAAATTGCTAACTCATCCTTTACTATTCGTTGTTATAGAAAATAATGCTACCCCAACCTGCGTTGATGAGGAGAGGTGTGCAGTGTTTTTTTTGTTTTTGTTTTTTGTTTTTTTTTGATCAGGCTAATATTAAAATGGGTGCACAAAATCTCCATGATTGAAACTGGATGAGGTACCACAAGACACATCAAGAAACCAGATGTATCTACTGTTTCATGCTAGCAACCACCCAGAACACCTCAACAGCAAGCTAAAATTATTCCTGCAGTCTCATAGAGCACCTGGTAACATGCACAATTTATGCATTAATTATCATATTTTCAAGAAAATAAGTCACAACTGACTGCAAGTAGCACAGGGTCAACATAACATTGTGTAGAGGCGAACATATTGGTGTATAAGTCAAATTTTACGATTACATTTAGAACTGTTCATTATTTGCAAATAAATTTACAATTAAAAAATCTGATTTGGTCTGATGTTTATCTAAAAGAAAGATCCAAAGTATAAGACCTGGAGACCTTGCTATCATTAAAACTCTGAACAACAATGGTGTTCATGAAAGGATGTCATGTAAGAAACCACTGTTGATCAAAATAAATCTTGTTAGCAAATCTTGTTTAGAAGAAAAAAGGTGCACTGCACGCAAACAGTTCTAAAACTCATGGTCTAGAAATTCTGCAATCAATGAAAAAAAAAGGGGGGGGGGGCAAGAGTGTATCAAGGCATTTTACAGAAGAATGTCAGGACAGTGTTTCATCTATATTGAGGGATTGTCCAAAATTGGTCAAAACTTTTATAAGCAGCTAAAGGAAATGTTTTGTAAAGGGGAACGAGGTCTGGGTCCAATTCTGAAGACACTGAATCAGGATCAAGCTTGATCCGGTACAAATCTTGTTGAAAAAGAACTGACCATACAGTTTTTGGCTGTTATTTTGCCATACAAACTGGCTAAGGATTAATTTATAAATTAATGTTTTGATGATTGTACCTCTCAATCTAAACCAATTGCCAAACAACAAACACATCAGCCAACCTTTTATACTGATCACAGGTGAGCTAAAATGCACCTTTTTTTCACAGTCTTCTCTCCACCGGACAAAAGGCGCTAGTCTCCTGGCATGCATACATACCAGCTGTGCCAGGGGCTTGTTTTGGCAGAGGACCATGGCAAAACAAAAGAGAGTATTAGTCCTGGTGTCATGGCCTTGGAGTGGCAGATCAATCTCGATTTGGAGTGCTGGGTGTTTTGGGTGATGGCAGTATTCAGCCAAACCCCCCTCTGCCATACTTTCACCGGGTGTAATACACACCAGCATGCAACAGATGCTGTGGAAACCCTGCAGTATATCGTTTTGCCAGTGGTGGCGCATATGATTCATCTTCATTGAGGGTATCTGCTTCTCCTTGTTCATCTGCTTGAAAACATAGAGGGCTCAGCTAAGCCAACATGTCTGATTCTCCCAACGGCCCTGTTTAAATTAATTAGCAAATTTCTGCAGCCGGGAGAAGATTGGAGCTTTGAGCACCCCATTATGGTTGGGGCCATGTTGTGTTCAGCTATCTGGGTCAAATCAAAATGATTTTGGTAGTAGAGATTGAGGTGATTTTTTTGAACAGCGGGGAGACTGGAAGCGGTGACATCGCTGTGACATCAGAGTGGCACCCTGTTCATTTGTGAACTCAAGACCGAGCGGCTGCTTTGCTTCACAGATTAGATCAAAGCTGGCAATGTCAGGCTCCATAAACTGATATGCTTGACTTGTGTACCCTTGGGAGGCTTTCTCTTTTGTAAATATCAGAGGCATGAGGCATTACTAAAACATGCTTTTTGCAATTGTTAATGTGATGGAATAAAGAAGGACAGCTGTTTCAAGCCCAATGCAAACTGCATGGTTTGGGCCACAATCAATTTCTGGAATTGTAAACTTTGTGTCCACAATTGATGTTTTTTTTTTTTTCTTGGTGCAGAGAGTTAAAGAATGTTCAACTTTGGTTAAAACACAGCGCTCATCAATGTCATTTATTATTCAGCCATCCAATCACAGTAGAGGAGTGGCGGGGTAAATACCACACTGACCAATCGTCAAATCCTACCTGTAGTACGACTGAACAACAATAGAGGATAAGTTACAGTTTTTCTCAGTCGCTTTGGTAAATTTCTCAAATAATCCTTGAGATTTGCAAAACAGTACGTGCATTTCTCAAAACAACTCATACAAATAGTAAAATACCATGGATTACCTGCAAAAGCCAGGCTATTGCTCAAAATCCTTAGTTCATCTCTCAAAAATAAATATCTGTGTCAATGAACATGTCACTGCCATCAGAATGACAAGTCCTTGTGTCATTGTTTATGGATAAGACAGTCAAAATGTTTAGTCATGTTGTCAATACAACAGTGTACTCTGGGGGGATGTTCTGATGTAAACCATGGCAACATTTTGGATGACAGTTACTGTATTGAACAGTATGCCATATGCTTATGTATGCCATATATCCATTTCAAAAGTACACATTTACACATCACTGTATGTGGGATATTGATTGAAAGAGACTAGATAAAATTCCCAGTTACACTTTTACTAGTGGTCTGACTCAAAAATAAATAAATAAAACAAGCCTTTACAATGCCATTGTGATATAGAAAAGGAAAAAAGAAATATGGGCACAAAGATGGAAATGAGTGAATTTTCAGAATTCAGAAACTCTTGTGTTGTCCTCTGTCTATACAATATATGCTTTCAACTGAAGATTCATGAGATGAACCTTTGAGCTTTTTCAGAGAAATGGTTTATCATTGGTTTATCATCTACATTCTCTTCATTGGTAAATATTCACTTGCACAATTCATGCCAAATTGACAAAAAAGTCTAATAATAATGTGTAAATAAATAAAATAAAAAGTGTGCTTGGCCGTTTATGACAACTAGATTAACCATTTTGCATTTAATGACTTATACGATGAACCAAAGACTAGATGTTCTGAGGGTTAAGACTATTGCACAGAAAACTAAATAATACATTTTGAGTGACATGACATTAGCAACTGATAATGTAGGAAACCGCAGATAAATGTGCGTAATTGCATAAATGTACAAAAGCAATCGCAACATGTTCAAAAGTATGAGAAACTGGTTTTATGATGTGTATAAATGACTAGATGATGTGGAGGTTGTACAAGTAGTTTTGATAATTTCATTTCTGATTTGAGAAATGCACCTAAGTGAAAAACTGTAATATTGCTTCCGTCCGTATATTAATTTATGAATACACTTTGTTTATTTTTTTCATTAACTTTTACCTGAAAGGTGATCAAATTCTTTTGGACTGATGCCTTGAACTTGTCCAATATCTGCCTTGTTTATCTTCCTGAAATCACATTGTACAATCTGCCAGGGTATTATTTTATAGGATTCCAAAAAAAATAAAATAAAATACAAATAAAAAAAAATCATACAATGCATAGCAAGCTTTTCTCAGACTCTGAAAATCCAGACCACCCCAATGTCTGAATAATGTCGATGGATGGCGGAAGTGTCAGCTTTCCGGCGCCAAACATAAATCAAGGAGAGCATGGCCAGTGAAGGGACACTAATTACCCAGGCTGAAAGAGCTCAAGCTACAGCCACTCCAGCTTCAGTCTCCACATGTCAATCATCCTGAGTTGGACATGAGCGGGAGAGAGATTTGAGGGAAATGGCGGAAGGGAAGAAGTGTTGCATAAACAGCCATTTGTGACAGCTCTTGGCAACGGCACAGCTAAATTATGGCAGACAGTCTGACCTCTGACATAAACTGTGGTTCTTCAGAGACTTTCATTGTTGTCTGAGCCCTATGGGATAACTGACGAGGCCATTCACTTCTTATCCCTGATATGAACAAGGCCCCAAAGAGTTTTATTGAAGCTCTCACAGGTGATATGTGGATTTAGATTCATTCACCCATGGAAACAAATGTGCAAACTCGTTTTTCACAATTCCCCAGCTGTTGCTTATCATATTCCATTACCATAATATTAAAAATGTTCTACTTAGTATGTTATTTAAAAAAAAAAAAAAAAATTGCTTCAATAATCTGGAATATCTAAGAGTGTAACAGGACAGTTTTTGGCATTATATATATATATATATATATATATATATATATATATATATATATATATATATATATATATATATATTACACACTGTACCAGACTGGAATCCCATTGATTAATAGTGGCTGGGATTGAAGAAAGCTAATCCATCTTTCAAGCAGCATGTTCTGTGTAGGGCTGTGGGAATGCTGGAGTGTGTGAAGGTATGGAAACACACTGGATGGATGGCCAGTCCATTACAGTCATAAGCTGGAAGGGTTTTTTTTTTTTTTTTTTTTTTTTTTTAATGGCCTTCATTCCATCTAATTGTCTTGGATGTACATCACTGCTTTTATTGCATGACCGAACACTGCTGTGAAACATGCACTTGGAATGAAAAAGTCACTAATCGCGTTACCTTTATTTTTATTTTTATTTAATTTTTTTTTATTTTTTTTATTTTTATTTTTTTTTTTTTTTATGAAAAGTACTGTATTGCATTACTTTGTGTTACTTTTTTATTACCTGAGCTGTGGTTGCAAAAATCCCAGAAGTTATAATTTTGGCAAATGCAAAGGCCTTTTCACACCAAAAGTGGAACTAATAAGCCTCCTGCTGAAAGAATTGCCTCTGCACCTCACTCCCAGTTTCTCTCAACACTTAGACAGGAGAGGTGTCGGTGAATAAATGGGAGAAAAAAAAGGTAACTTTGTGTCACTCATTTGAAAAAAATTTACTCAGATATGTTCTTGTAAATTTCAAAGTAATGTGTTATTTCACTAGTTACTTGAAAAAAAAGTGATCTGATTATTTCTCTCATGTTGTTTCCCTCAACACTTTATATTATTACATAAAATTTCCTTATAAATTAATTTCCTTTTCTTAAAACTATTAAACCTAATATAGGTCATTTTAAATAGTATTATTATTATTTTTATTGTAATTAATTTGTTAAAAGTGTTGTGTATTCTAGCCTCAAAGGGGTCCATTGTTAATGTTGTTGACTTTTAATTTAATATTCACAAACACTTCATTATTCATCAATGCCATTTGTTGCATCTGGTTGATTATATTTGTACCTGAATAAAACCAGTTAATTTAGATGTTTTCACATTTTTTAGCCTACCTGAAACATTTTTTTTTTTTTTTATACTGTAGAATGTAATTATAATTTAAACATTTGTTATTTATTTATTTTTTTTAGCATACTTATTATGTTCTTGGACATTTATATACTGTAATAATATCCTCATGACTTCCACTATACTGCTTCCCTTCAAAGCTGACATCTACACTGCTTAAAAATATGATCTTATAATGCAGCACGAGGTTATCATTTATTGTAGATTACACTTTGGAACTTAACCAAGATATAAAAGCATTGAATGCATCTTAACGGTAAATTCTGAATGCATTGAGTGCACAAGGCTGATAGAGTTTCTGGGCTATCTTCTTTAAAACATCCTTTTAGATGTGGCTTGTTACATCATTTGTAATCCTTACAGCTTGATGCTTACTTCAAGTTCAAGACTAGGGAGTCAAAAGCTATGAGAGCGTGTGAGGAATGAGAAACGGATGTTTATGCACACTGACAACCAACTGCCTACACGCATCACATCCTGAAACGGTCCGCCTTTGTGTCTGAGGTCAAGAAGCTTTATGATACTGATGCCGGGTGACTTACCTGAAGTTGAGACAGGATCCTCAGGGAAAGTTAGCTCGTCCTCTGCTATCCAAGAAAAGTTCCAGTATTTGGGGGCAGCGGTGGGGTTTCCAGAGTTCGTGGATAAGAGCCGTTCTGCAGACAAAAGCAGAGTTTGCCGTCAAGGGCCTTTACAAATATACTGCAGTGTCAGAAAAATGACTGAAGAAGTTAAGCTTTATGTGAAAGAGGTATTATCTAATCTGTGCAACATTTAGGCTCTGTCAGGGGTAAACTTTTCTCCAAGGGCAGTTTTCTCATAAAACCTCCCACACAGAAAATTGAGCTTAAAAGAACAATCTTGCCTACTAGAAAATGCAGTGCTATACTGTCCTGACAAAAAAAAAAAAAAAGTAAAAAAAAAAAAAAAGTTAAAAAAAAAAAAAAAAGTTAAACACACAGAGACAGATGCATTCCAAATAAAGATTTTAAATGAGATCTTACATGGATTTAACATGCTTTTGTAATTGAATTGAAGTATTTAATGCTCTCTTTCTCAAAAAGGTCTGCCTTTTGCAAAAATAATCTGCCTTAATTAGTTTTCCTTTAGTTATTTGCTTATTTCAATCATCCTTCATTACACACCTGCAGAAATATATCGCTGACAAAGATCATTTGTTTATGGAGCACTGCTTGTCTAAGCTAATTGTGGGATCAAGAACCACTGCGGGTTTCTTTAGGTTATACGCTATTTATATCAACACAAATACATATTTTATCATCAGCATGTAATTTTTGCAACTTGTATACTTAATTCTCCGCATTATACCGTAGCTTTGCCCACCGAAAGTCTTGTTCCTTTGTCAGTTTAGCAAATACTGGATTCCTGTAAATCAGCAATATTGTAAATGAAACAAAGAGTAAGTTTTCAGACGTACATGTAATGAATTGCTGTTAGTTTCATATTATATATAATATGGTTTTGATTTTCCAAATGTTATGTTTCTGTCATTACATGCTTTTTATTTAAGTCTTTCTATCTTATATTCACAGCATAGTCCATCTCCATCTAACACATCATATATATTTATATATATATATATATATATATATATATATATATATATATATATATATATATATATATATAAACTTTTAATTTGGAAAATGATTAAGATTGAAGGGTGTCATATACACCATTAAGTGTCATATTCAGGTGAATAAGGTTAAAAGCTTGGCAAAAAATCACAATATGAATCAGCAGTGGCTTAGATTACTTGAGTAATTGGGCTTTGTTACTAAGCTTGGGTATCAGGGAATTTGATTTGAGTGTTATTAAAATTAAAACTGTTACTGAATTACACAAAAATATACATATGTATATATATATCATCCTGAAACTATGTTCAAGTGTCAGACACCTGTCATCTACAGCCCCACATGCAATGTTTAGTCATCATTGTTAACATATTTTAGGATACTGACTTCAATTCTTTAGACAGTTTGTACAGTTGGCACATTAGAAGTTACTTTAATTAATCTTGCTTCTGTCAGTCCATTTCAAATGCAGAAGCTTATATATATATATATATATATATATATATATATATATATATATATATATAGTTAAGAACAAATAAATGTGTCAACTTTAACTGCAGATTGAAAACTGAATCTTTAACTGGTTTTACAACCTTCTATAAAATATATTGATATAAACATGAATATACAGTATCTGATATCCAAGGTCGGAAGCCACATTGAGATATTGCCTCAGTACAAACAGCATACCAATCATAAGTGGTGTAGTTTGCCAACAAATCCCTTCCACGGGTTTATGGACACTTTCTAAACTTTTTGAACTTTTGTATCTCTTTATGTCTCCATGTGGACCAAAAGCAAACTGGACAGGTTTCTTTGAGTGTGCGATACCCTGATTATTCCCCATACCTTCCAAACCAGGCAAATTAATAAGAAGCTAAATTGGAGAGGGAGTAAAGGGAGTTTGTTTTGGACTATAAAACTGCTGGCGGGTTGAGATCTGTCACGGGTCATTCTAACCTTTGTGGATAGTAATGAAAAGTGTGCTTTACCCAATACTTTATAGGGCCTCGGAGGAGCACGAGTGCACATATACTCCTTAATCATTCCAAATGACCATTAAGAAAGAATCAATAGTAAACAGAAAACAACTTTTGTGAGTTGTTATTAAAGTGCAGCAGAGAACAGTCCTTGAGACTGGGAGTGTATTCAATTAACCATCAATGGTAAATATGGCCTACAGCCCAGGGCACTGACTGGTAGTGATTGTTTCAAAACAGGTTCCCCATACACTCCTGAACCTCTTAGCTTGGAATTGTCCACATCAGCTAGACAACTGACTCTCCACTAAGAATAGTCAACTTTATACTCACTACATAGCAAACTATTCAGCTGCTACCGGCTCTACTCTGAGAGCCTGTCTTCCAACAAAAACAAATACAAAAAAAAAACATATAGGTCGTTTGTGCAAGCATTTATTACGACCTATATTTACATTTTAAAGTTAAGCGCCCTCTAGTGGGCGTAAAAATAATGACAGTATCACGTTGCGTCTGTCGTCATGAATTGACGTATGACTGATCTCACAGTATTTCCTACATATTTTACTACTGTAGGTGGCTTATTCGTTCGAATGACCACATCTAACTCCACCCCTAAACCTAACCCTCAAGGAAATCATGCTAAATTATGATTTATTGAGCATATACATTTTCATGCACGTCCGTTCCCTGGGATCGAACCCATGATAGCATGATTACATATCAAGGTATAACGCAATAATCTACTAACTGACCTACACAAAACGCAAAACAGAGGGCAAATAAAAGAGTACAAAACATTAATATGAAAACGACCTTTTGCCGATAGGGGCGCAATTGTAGTATACGCTCTGAAGTGTCGTATTTCAGGGATTTGGAAAAACAACCTGTACAAGCGTATTGGTTGGAGGACAGGTTGCATTTCTGTTCTTAGACTTCCACTCTAACCCATCAATCCTTTCTACACTTACTACACTGAAACAAAATAGGTTTATTGACTATCCATCAGTGTTGGGAAGGTTACTTTGGAAATGTAATAGGTTCCGATTACAAGTTACCCTATTTAAAATGTAATAGTAGTGTAACTTTTTTAATTACTTTAAAAAAGTAATGTAACTAATTACTTTTGAGTACTTTTTGATTACTTTTATAAATTTCTAATGAATGTTTATTTGCAACTGTTAATCATCTTCCACCATTTACACCAGGCAGGTTTAACCTTAAAGTAGAGCTCAATACTGTCAGACTTTCACCATCCTTCATCACTTGAATTAAGATGATCACATTTGAACACATCCACCACACAATCAGACTTTAGTACTGCCTTTTACTTCAATGAGATCTGAAGTTCAATGCAGATTTAAAATCAAAAGAAATAGTTTATAGATACTGTTTTTGAAACCAAATCTTTCATTATCCATCCATCTCTCTCATGACTTTAATACTGAAGATTTTTATTTGACTTTTACCATGTTTTGTAAGTGCATTTTTTTTTTCGCAAATGAATTACCACTTGTATTTATTTTTACTACAAAGTCCATGGTTAAACCACGCTTAGTACCATACCATAGGCTACATAAATTTTCCTAAGGGTTGTGTTTTTGTATGCACTAGCTCCCCCTAAACCTATGACAAAATATGATGATTTGTCTGCTAAATTACAGCTGTAACATTACAATAGATACTAATGACGTCGTTTATACAGTATTTTGAGTGAGTGTGAGCAATGTGCTGCTGTTTCTTGACTAAAAGACAAAACTACATTAGCATATTTACAGATGAGACTGACCTATACCTGAAACCCTGAACAGAAGTTTCGCTTCTGCTCCAGCTGTGCGCTTACACAGTTCACTCCGTTCTCTCTCTCTCTCGCATCGAGTCTGATCCAAACCGTTCGGCGGAGGCGCAGAGAGCGCGCGAGCCCAACCATTGCCAGTCACGACTGCCAGTCATGAATCATTGCCGATTCATGATTTATTAGAGATTCGGAAATAATCGCTTTAGTATATTCGGCCTGCAATTATACAATAACAATATTTAAGTAGAGGGCCAAATCGTCTGCCGGACCACCGGGAATAGTCCCGGTTCTCCCGATGTCCAGTCAGCGCCTGATTTCCACAGACACGCAGGACGTGCAGGATTCATATTCAGTCTTTTTGCGGCTTAATAATCACAGACACCAGTCCATATCGCGTTTTTATTCAAGTGTACGACCTACTTTTGATTTATTCATCCAAAATGTGGCATATTTTGTCCGCGTTATAGGCTGAATTCCATTTTTATGACTGAATTCTACGAATGTGTTCTCCGCGTCGCGGAGATCATGGGCCATATGTCTTAGTGCAATTTGGGAAAGAAATAAGCTGTATGTGGATGTGTGTAAATATTCAAATGTAATCCTCTTTGTAATTGTTACAGTTTTCATAAGTAACTGTAATTTAATTACTCATTTTTTCATAGTAACTGTAACTGATTACTGTTACATTTATTTTGTAATTAAATTACGTAACGCCGTTACATGTAACTAGTTACTCCCCAACACTGCTATCCATATACAGCTTTTATGTATGTATGTATGTATGTATGTATGTATGTATGTATTTATTTATTTATTTGTTTGTTTGTTTGTTTGTTTGTTTGTTTGTTTAAAAATCACTTTCATGAAAAAATAAAATAAAACAAATATCACAATTTTACTAGATTTTTTTATTTATTTATTTATTCTATCCTACTATATTAATTATTGAAAATGCCTGCATGATGTTTCAAATATGTGACCCAGGACTGCAAAACCAGTCTTAGTAGGATGGGTAGCGTTTTAAAATAATTGTCCTGTCCTAACAAACCATACATCAATGGAAAGCTTATACTTCAGTATTAATTTATTATGTATGAAAAAAAAAAAACCTTACGAATGGTTTTGTGGTCCAGAGTCACATATGATACTCAACAACAAATCTATGCATGCCTGGCTTTATAGGGTAATTCGCAAAGCTTTTAAAACATTTGTAACATATTCTTTAAGCACCGTCCTTAAAATGCATCCTGTCTGTGGTCAAAAGATGCTTTCCATTCATTATGTGACTGCCCATGGCTGGTTACTCCTCTGTCTTTGAGAACTCATGAGCTCTCCATCATTTGATCAATGAGGCTCAGCTTTAGCTCTGCACCCACTCACCCCTCATCTCTTGTCATCCACCAGTGCTCCAATCTCAGGCCTGCTCGGCCACAACTCTCTTTCTTTCCAAATAAATAAATAAACACACGCTTGATAAGAAGCACAACAGGGTGAAATAAAAGACATGTTTGATAGGACATGATGTAGTGCTGTTCTTGGTGGATTTGTTTGGCGGCAGTGCAGTGATCCTGAAATAAATTCAATTACCCGTAAAGCGCCATTGGGGGAGTTGCACAAGAGGACTTCTCTCTTATCAGATCCTCTTAAATATCAGACCACAGGACAAGGTGATATGACTGGGCAGTTAAGAGGTCTTTAAAAAAGCATATGACAACTTCAGCCTGTGAACTTTTTAAACTTAAGTATTAACTTAAGGATTAGCGATGTAGAATAAGGTCATATAGAATAAGGCATTAATATGTACTCACTTAGTACCAATAAATGTCTGAAATTCTAGCAATATGCATGTTAATTAGCAATTAGTTGAGAGACCCTGAAATAATGTGTTACTGCAGGCCTGTTGTTGACATATTGGCTTTGTATTAATACTTTAAAAACACACGTTCTGTGAGTCCATATTCTGCATCAGTATTCCTAACCAAAACCTAAACTTAACAGCTATATTACTGACTGTTAATAAGCAGCAACTTATTGGAAAGCTTTGAGGCAAAATGTGTAGTTAAAGGTTTGTAAATATCGAGAAACCTTAAAATAAAGTGTTACCAATTTTAGCAGCAGGTAAAAATCTAGCAGCAAAATATATATATAAAAAAAAAAAAAAATGAAGGACAAGACCTGGTCCTTTAATCTCAGTGTTTTGGACAGGTACTTTAATGAAGCTGTAGTATTTCACACATAATATAAGATTCTGAAACGCAATGTTAATCACACCTGTGTGTCCTTCAGGCATGAATGTCACAGAAAATGAAGAAGGCAAAAAAATAGGGTAAAATAGATTGAAATTAGGGTAAGAGGATGTTATGACAAGCCGTGAATTTCTGAATGGGTTCGCACAAACCCCCGTGACCCATTTTTCCACCCAACATTCCTATAGCAGCAGAGCATAGATATCACAGCAGCTGTCTCCGTTTGTATTAATTAAGATTGGTTGTGGATACATACATTAAGGCTCTTATAAATTGATTACCCGTCCACTCCCTGGCGGGTCATTAAATTCCCATCAAAGCCTAAGACTAAAGGAAAGGAGGGAAAGAAAGAAGAAAAAAAGAAAAATGTCAGGGGCTGAATTAAACACTGATGCTGCAACAGAGGCGCATTGATTTCTTTCAGGATCCTGACTGAACGTCCTCTGCATTCTGCACACGTGGATCCATAGTAAGCTGACCTCCGCATGTGCTCCTGATTACAGACATGCACTCCTTCATTCCAGTCAGACCCATCAGCGCGGTTATGGATCACTGGAGTCTGAGAATTGAGAGTCGGTCCTTATCAATTCACTTCCTATGATCAATGTATTGCTTCAAGTGCTCCCATATGAACAGGCTAAGCTACAGGAAATCCAATTAAACCAGCATGATTAATTACCAAGCTAATCTCAATGGTAATAACTTGATAGGAAATATACAGTGGCTTTATCCAAAAGGTTGCAAAACCGTTTGGAAGAGGCAGCCTAAAGCTAAGCTTGTCGCATTTCATGTTGTGAGCTTCTAACAAGATCATAGCTTATTTACTAGCTAACAGAAAGAACTTGCTATTATAACCAGAAATTGTAAACCAAACAACACATGTGCTAAGGACATCCATTCATTGGACAGAACTTCTCAAGCAAGGAAAAGTAGGAGGTTCAAAGTGCAATTGTTATTATTTTACTGATTTTCGTTTATCAACTACAAATGCAATATGAAGACACTTATGAACATCAGATGAGACAATGCCATCTATATCAGCGGTTCTCATTTCCAGTCCACGCAACCTCCGGCTCTGTAAATTTTGTGCGTATCTCTTATCACCAGTGTTGGGAACATTACTTTAAAAAAGTAATTAGTTATAGTTACTCACTACTTGTTCCAAAAAGTAACTGAGTTAGTAACTGAATTACTCTATAATAAAAGTAACTCGTTACCAGGGAAAGTAACTATTTGCGTTAATGTAAAAAAAAAAAAAAAAAAAAAAAAAAAGTTTTGTAGATGCGTGTCACTCATCACACATTACATGCACATTCTTGCCTTTGACCACAATGAATTTGAAGTAGTGCTTATCTTGTCATTAACCCACATGCTCACTCGCTTCCGTTCGGATTGCATAGTTTATTAAATCAATGCATAGTAACGCACCGCATTTAACGTTCAGTAACGTTAACGGCGTTGTAACAACGGGAAAAGTAATTAGTTAGATTACCGCGTTACTGAAAAAATAACGTTGTTACCTAACGCTGTTCTTTTAAACGCCGTTATTCCAAACACTGCTTATCACTTCAGACATTTGCTCTATTTGAACGTTAGTTCCCTCACAGGATATTCTGTCAAAATGCTGCTGCAAGGCTTTTAACAGGATCTGGCAGACGGGCTCACATCAACCCTATTTTGTTCTCCCTACACTAGCTACCTATCAAATTTTGCACTGATTTTAAAATATTAGTTTTAACTTTAAGAGCTTTAAATGGTCAGGCACCACAATACATCATGCACATACTCCCCAGGTCATTCCCTTCGATCAGCAGGCCAAAGTCTTTTAATTGTCCCAAAGACTCATTATAAAACCCGGGGAGATCTGTCCTTTGCGGCTGTAGCCCCCAGACTGTGGAACGCCTTGCTTTTGTTCCTCGGTGTGGCTGATTCTGTTGATTCCTTTAAAAGGCAACTCAAGACACGGTTATTTAAACAAGCTTTTAGTTGACTGGGCTTAAGTGTACTTTGGACTTTTTATTTGTTATAATATTATTTGAATATTAATGTGGTTGTACCTTGCAAAGCACTTTGTGATTGTATCTGTGAAAAGCGCTCTATAAATAAACTTTACTTACTTAATGGTGTAATTTGTATGTTCATTCATTTTTATTTATTTGTGCTATTTACACAATGTTTAAGTGTTTTTTTTTTTTTTTTTCAAGTTTGTAGGTGTCCAGGTACAGAAATCAAATAATTGAATGTAAAATAGCACTGGATAGTCTTCAATCTAAAAATGAAATATACAATCAAACCAAAATTTATTCAGACACTTTCGACATTTCTCACATTACATTACAGTTTATTTGCTATCGCTTGAAAAATGGTTATAAAATATGACAAGAACTTAGTTAAACTGTGTTAGAACAAATTTGCCTTGATAATGTCATAACTTAGAAATGTATGTAATTGATTACAATCAACCATAACTACAGCCAACTGTTATTATGACTGTATTTATACTACTATCAATACTTTGTTCACCAATTACTAAGCAATAATTAATTTTGTTCAGACTGTGATGTGAAAAGGTTGCATTAGCAATTCAGAAGAAAAAATAAACACATAAGCAATATGTGGTGCTTTATAAGGTGCTGAATAATTTTTTGGTCCCAATTTTGCATTTGAGATGCATTTCTCTGCATGAGCCCTGAACACCAGAACACAGCGGTATTGAATTGGGCTCTTTCACATCTTTTTGTTTGTTCAAACTGTGATTTGCATTTGTTCGTTCATGTGCAGGAGGGACTTCGAGGAGAACGTCGCAGAAGAGAGCTCGTTTCAGTGTCGCTGTCCGTGATACGCGTCTCTCTCTCTCTCGTGCACCGAACACAGTGTGCGAGTAACCAGCTACTCAGTTCAGCTTTTCCGTGTCTTGTGTTTGGATGCTTTTTGGATGCCACCCTTTTTGGATGCCACCCTCAGCCGTGGACCCCTATAATTGTCACCACCTTTCACCCCACTAGCGACAGCCCTGCTGACTATGACACTGCGCAGAAGGCGAATTAGGTATAAAGAAAGCAAAAGTGATTAAAAAAAAAAAAAACAGCAAGCATAGGAAACTGATTGCAGGATTCTAAAGTGTCAGCTACAGTAACCGCTCGATCGCTCGTAAACACCACCCCTTGCTCAAAGTGATTTTTATGCCTCTTCTGCATTAGCTGTGGTATGTAGGAATATAAATGAATTTTTCAATGGCTAAGCTAGCAAATGTAGCATACATAACACTTTCCGATAAGGTTGCCAACTATGGGAGCCTGTTAACTCAAAAAGGGGCAGTGCTTTCTGCAATTGGGTTGGATCGAGGTCGGATCGTATTCACACCTTAAACTAACCATACCAAAGTATGCGTGGAACTGAACTGAGACCACCGCTTCAGCTGGGTCGCGGTTTGGTTGTTTGGTGCGCATCAGAGTGCTATTTCTGTATTCACACACACATACACACACACACATATATATATATATATATATATATATATATATATATATATATATATATATATATATATATATATATATATATATATATATATATATATATATATATATATATATATATATATATATATATATATATTTCAGCAAGCAACAACATTTCTGATTTTTGTTTAGTTAAACATGTTAAAATAAACTGAGCAGTTAATTGATGTAAGTAATGATAATACCAGTCATTTTTTAAGATGATCTATTTTTTTTTTTTTTTTTTTTAAACACAATCTTACACAATCATATAATTTTGGCTATATTTTCTTTTTCCTGTTTAGGTTCAGATTGACCCCATCAAAAACGCAATACAACAGATTAAAGTCGACAGCTGGCAGCAGTGTATCTGAACTGTGTGTACAGATGTGAGAAAATCTTGTTGAAAAAAAATAAAATCATGCATTTATTAATGTTTAATATCCAGGGTCACTGAAAATCCAAACCGGTTATGCAACATTTTTCATTATGGGCAGTTGACATGTATTTATGCATTTAGTTTATAATCAGTTATCAAAAGATTAGGAAAAGTCATGAAGTATCAATCTGATTCTTCAATGTGAAATATCTTTCTAGAGAAATTAAAATGACCTTAAGGTCTCTCAGAGACTGAACAGAACATGAGGGTTATGAATTGCGTTTAAGCTTTTAGGAATTAAATTGTGTTGGCAAACTGATTTACAAAGTCAATTTTAAATGATTTGTTACGTGATTCTTCTTCTTTGTCTTTTTTTCCTCTGCTGTGCATCACTTTGGTCACAAATGTCCGCTTGCTTAATGCAAGATAGCAGGGTCACCTTTACCCATCATAAAATGTGATCTGGTTTATGACTACTGTCACAGAAATGGAATACTGCTTCACCAAAATGGTAGCTGTAACGGTTTTAGTTCTATGCAGATGGTGAAGGTAGAATACTGTATCTGTTTTCCTTTTCCTCCATCCATCTTTCCATCCAAGTTACACAACAATATGACTGCAGTCTTTGTGGAGGAACCCTAGCCAGGGAAATCTACACTAAGTTGGTTGAGGAGTGGGAATGATTTATGTGTGACAGCGATGTTATTGCTTTCTGTGATAGTAATAGTGCTTGGAAGATGTTTTGACAACACCAACAAATTCAGAGGGTGGCCTTGAACCTCTGAACTTATGAACCCATGTGATGAGTATTTGATACTGTAAATCCCAGAAGGTGCTTCCATAATCGACCCAGGCTCGAAAGAAGAAGAAAAAAAAAACATGCCTGTAGCAAAATTTTTGCAAAATACTACTTGCTTGTATGTTTTGCAACACATTCAAAGTTAAATGTCCAGTGACTTGCACCGATGTGCACTAAAAGCACACTTCGGTTTTATCCAAGACTGATGAACATGAATCTGGTGATATTTTATTATGTTGGTTGTTGCACATATTTCAGCAGCTTGGTAATGAAATGTCCAGTGAGTGTCGCTAAATGTTTATTGTATTGAAATAACCAATTACACTAAACCTAACTAATAATGGTAACTGAAGCAGCTACTGTATGACATTTTAGCTTGCTTCTACATTTAATTGAGCTCTTTTATCCTTACTCGTGTTTCACGAAAACTAGTATCCAAATGCTCCAAATTGTAAATGCTATGTTGTACCAGGTGAGCTACTAAACAAATTTACAATATTAAAAAAGCCATACATTTGCAGCTGGTTTTGTAATGCAAACATGAAAATGTATTCGTTTACAATTCATGCATTCTGGTAAAAGTGCCACAGAACCATATGTAACAAAAGTCTTGGAATAAGAATTTGTGTGGAGAGAAAAATAGTTAGCATTTAAACAGATCTAGTGTTCATTTAATCTAATATAAATATATATATATATATATATATATATATATATATATATATATATATATATATATATATATATATTTTTTTTTTTTTTTTTTTTTTTTAAACATTACAGTTTTTATTCAAACTTTAATCAAATTATCACAAAAATCAAATGCTGAGACATATTACAAAAACATTAAACGATTTTAATTATTCCATACATGATGATAAAGTTACTGTAGCAACAAATAACTATTTTCTATTGCAATATATTTAAAAATATAATTTATCTGATGAAAGCTGAATTTGTCGGCCATTACTGTAGTCTCAGTGTCACATGGTCCTTCAGAATTTTTTTTCTAATTTGCTCAAGAAACATTTATAATAATACATTACGTAATGAGGGGGCTTATTTTATTATATCAATTTCGTGGTTCTCTGATCGTTGTGACTTTTAAGAAAATGTGTCATAAACGGTGACTGTCACTAATATGGTGGCTTTGGGGTATACAAAAGAAGAACGTTAGCAGATCAAACAAGAGTCAACAACACAACCAATTAACCCCAAAAAGATGTTGTCAACTTCTGTTTGCTCCACAAATGCTGTTTTATTGCAGCCTCGAGGGCCACTGTAATCTAATTAGTGTCAACAAAGAATGAACGTAAAATGAAGCAATGAGATTTACTCACATTTGAGATTGAGAAATCACCTTGTTTTGGCTTTCTGGAAAGCTTATTATCACAAGCAATCACGTAAATTGTCCAAAATGGCTCTTCCGAAAGCAGCCGTTCATCTCCATTGCCTGTGATGTTGAGGAATTCATTGAAGGCATGGACGCACCATTAATCAGCAAAGCTAATGAGGCGATCTATTCCTTAAATCATTACTTGTGACGTGAAGGGGTTTAGATTTTGTTGCAAATAAGCTATCCATGGCCATCAATTCATTTTGAGAACATCTGTCCTAATGTTCCACTCCAGTAGTTTACCCAACAGGCATTAGAGCGGTGAAGATCAAAAACATCTACCTCATCATTCAGGTACTCAAAAGAGTTGACAGCTTAATGACTCCACAGTGGAGCTCATCTGTGACTATAATGATGTAGCTGGCAATGAGGTGCGAATAACTCTAAGGGGGATGCTGACAGAGTTGTTGTTGAGTATGTACATAGATGATGATGATGATGATGATGGTGATGATGATGATGATGAGAATGACATCATGATGCAATGATGCATTTATGTTGCATGACCACCCTGAAAAAGAAGAGAAAATGAAAATTAGCTGACAATCCGATGCTGTTAATTTAGGACAGATCCTAAAACTGGTGAAAGGCAACAAAGTGTGCAGAAGAGGGTGGTGTTCAGACAGGTGTCCCTAGTTTACCTCATGTCTAAATGATACATAAACGACTCATGCAAAGCAGTTTAAAGAATCAGTTTCTGTAAACCCCTCCTTTCGGTGAGCCCTCACTGCTGTGATTGGTTAGATGGCGCAATTCTTTATGATTTCTACAGACAGATTGGCTCTGGATTGGTCTACCACATACAGCGTGTGTCGGAAATGAAACGCCCATTGCCATGACGGGATAATTAACAACCGTAGAGATACCATAGAATAGACTGTGGTCAATACATAGAAAAGATGGTATCGATTATACCTTATCAAACTGAGCTGGTGTCTAAATGGTTGAAATGGCTGATCGACAAGAGACTGATTCGCAAGCACGACTGGTGTAGGACATTTCTCAGTGGTAAGTGTCAAGCGTTAACACGTTTGTGGTAATTATAAGATCTGATGAAACAAATTTACTCTCACAGCATAGGATACAGCTTCTTCTCGACATGATGCTTACCACGTGGAAATTTTACTGTTTGTGGGTGGGTAAGTTGGCGATATGGAACGTGGGCAGACATTAAGCACATGTGCTTCTATATGACATAGAGCCGTAAAATAATAACATTTAAATTCCTGATGATTGGTTTAGGCGATTGCAAGCAGACTCTGTTTTTTTTTTTTTTTTTTTTTTGATAGACAATAACTTTATTTATTGTGCACTGTCACAACTTTGCATATAGTTTATGTTTACATACGACTACATGACACACTGCATGAAAGGTAATATTCGAAAAGGCATAATAGGAGCTCTTTAATGAATTTCATTAGTTTCTTTTTTATATATCTTTATTTTATTAAATCCAATTGATTCCACTGGAACCTCATGTGCGCACACACGCTAATTCTAGCATTGCTAACTTAAAATTTTAAGCAGTTTATCATCAAACTAAAATGCAGTCAACCAAACATAACTCAGTTTAAAAGGTCCACTGTAAAATTTGTGCACAACATTTTTGCTTTTTACGTGGATATTGGAACATTAGTGAAGTACAAAGCCTTTGTTTACATAATGAATATAATTTTAGCAAACAAATGTTAACCAAAATTGAAACACTGAGATTCACTGACAAACAAAAGAGAATTGTGAGCTCAATGCTGTTTCAGTTACACTTGAACCTTTTGAAGTCGATTAACGCATTTATGCGTTTTGAGTCATTTTCTCCTGATAACCCCGAAAAGAACTTGAATTACACTTTCAGTTTTAATCGTACAGATAAGAGCAATACATCAATCGAATCTGTAAAGGGTCTACTTTTTTTTTTGGATACAGACATAATAACAAAAAACCTTTGTGCACTTATAAAATAAAGATAACCAACAAGGTGCGCTGTCTGCAGCCTTTGTGTGTGCTGATCTTCATTTACAAACACGTCATTAAAATGAACTGTAACTCCGTGAATACTGAACGAAGAGACATGAGAGAGAGATCTATAGAAAGCCTGAAATGTCTACTTTTAAACTAAACAAGTGCGAAAACAAATATAAGTAATCCATATGAAAACAACGCAATGTATTTTTTTCATATCTTCCTTCATTATATTTAATGTGACCACGCCCCCACGCTGAACGCACTATTCAGATTCAAACTGAAGCGCGCGGCTTGAATACACACACACAGAAGAAAAAGCAGCGAGACTGTTCTTCAAGTTTTTATTTTATTTTACTGTTTGCTTCGCGATGAGAGGAATAATACATAATTCACCCCAAAAAGATGTGATGTGGTTGAGGATTTGAGAAATGGATTTCCTCAGAAAAAAGAATGAAGCACTTTATTCAGCAGAGATCATAAACATGAGTAAGTCTCTTTTTATTTATTTGTACTAGTTTTCACATAACGTGTAAACATTTTACTAGTTAGACTTTTTCCAAATACTTTTTCCAAACTATAATTCCTGACTAAATGAATAATCAAGTGAAACATTATGAAGTTTCAATAACAATATACAATACTATACCATTCAAAAGCTTGATGTAAATAACATGAATGTGACAAATAGAGATAACTCTAACAAATGTAAAAACAATGCAGTTCTTTCAATTTATTCCCCCTAAAAAAAACTGAAAAATATTCTCAGCTCTTTTAAATATTAATAATAATAATAATGATAATAATAAATGTTTTTTTTTTTTGGTAGAAAATAAGATTGCTAAAAGGATTTCTGAAGGAATGTGTGACTGAAGTAAGGATGCCTAAAAATTAGTTTGAAAGTAAGCTTTGATTGTTCCTGATAAACTGTTTAACTGCTCCCCCAACTGGATATTAAATTGTGGGATAATTAAATATATTCTTAATAAACTACAAACATAAAATCATATACTTTTATTTTGTTCTCACATTCTTTCTTGTATGCAGCATTCTTATGCAGCTCATTATGCAGGGCTTTGTCTTCTCAGGTGTAAATCACAATGATATTCATGATAGTTGACGCCTACTCGCATATGACTTTTACCAACAAAAAGTGTCTTAGAAAATTTTAATCAATATATTGTTTTCTGTGAGTGAGTAAACAATATGATTTTCACATAATTTAGAAAGAAAAATTCTAGGCTACAAGCTCCAGTTCTCACAGTCCCAGGACCCAATGTTATGTATGTGTTTTATGGCCTTATTCAAATGATTTAACATTTTTAGTTTTTGCATAAGTCCATGCATAACATTTTTTTTCAAAAATTACTGAGATTATAATATGAGATTAAAGATTGATATCTGACTAAAATTAATAGGTAGATATTTGTATTATTATTATTATTATTATTATTATTATTATCATTATTATTATTTAAATAAGGCAGTCATGCCTTTCCAAACTTTGGAATCTTTGGAAGGCATTTGGAATCATTTTGACCCTGAAAAAAAGGATAAAGCCTAAGAATAAACTTAGCCAAAATGTCAATGAATTTATTTTTAAAGGCAACTTGATTTTAGTACATTTAAATCAGTTTTATAAGTTTCAGATCACATTCATATGGCAAAACACAAACCCATATTGATTTGAAAAAACCTTTTTGTTTGTCATTTTGCACAATTGTAAAGATAAAAACCAGATGTTTGCCTCCAACCCCTGAATATGCTTAAGAGTAAAAATGGATGTAGTTCTTTATAGTTCCGTTTTATTAACAGGTCAAAGAACTACATAGCCCAAGCTACTTGTGATACTTAAAGGTGGGCTGTGTATTTTTTTTTTTTCAAAAACACTTTAGATAACTGAGTCGGGCGAGTACAGAAAGATAGAGATGGTGGGTAACAAACAAAAGAAGAAAATTTCTCCAAAACAAAAGAAGGCTTACGATAAGGCAAGAAGTGTACCCATGTAAATATTGGATCAGCTCTTTAGCGCTGGAGAGAACTCAAGGAGCAGGAAGGCCTGCGATCGGACACTGAGGTAGCTTTGTTTCTTCTCAATAGGTGAGTAGCATTAGTTTTGCCATGTTTCACAGAGCTAATATATGCTGTTAAACTCATATATTCATGTTAAAACACACAGTACTACCAAAACATTCAGCCTGTATTACCATAGTAACACACATTGCTTTCGCTTATTGATGGCATCATACCCTCGTCCAACTGGCACAGCATATTCCGTCATTATCATTGCCTGGGTTGCGTACATGTGTGTGGGGTGGAGCTATCAAAATAGGGGCAAGACCCTTTGGGGTAGGGTCATGTTTATTTTGGTGATTTTAAATATCAATATTGGCTACAAGAAATCACTTAATCCACCTTTAAGACTGCACAACATGCTGCTGCTAATTCCTAATGAAAGCACTGTGATGTTTGTTTAAAATGCTTATTTATAGCACTCAAACTGTGCTAATTATCAGGACTGTCATTGCTGTATACCTCTGAATTCAGTCTCTACAGTCCCTACTGCCTATTACCAAAACAATTCCAGATCTAACCAATGAAACCAGTCTTGCACAAGTCTGGGAGTGGTATATGTACCTCTGAATGGGGAAAAGACAGCAGCAATAATGCAGCCCTTTACTACTGTAAAATACGATTATACGGCTGGGAGAACTAACATACTGAGGCGAACATCGTACACACTCCCTTCACTCCTGCAGATGTTATTGCTTGTACTGAAAAGCACAAACTGTATTTTTAATGAGGGGCATCTAAAATGAATTAATGAAAAAAACGAAGACCTGGTATTTAATGCATTTTATGATTGAGTGCATTTGGCAATGGCAAAGTAATTTCTTATCTAAATGCAAATTATTAACGCTGGGAATTCATGTCTTGTAAATATTTCAGTTTTTACAACATTTCAATTAGACCAATGTTTTGTTTTATTCCCTTCCCTTTGGAGTTATTTAAAAGACCTCGCAAGAAATCATTTTAAATTATGTAGCATACGAGCTCAAAAGTTAAACGTCAGTGCGTTTTAAACTTATTTTGATGCATTTAATGCGCATCATTAATGCATCATCCCATGAGATGATGTGACATCTGTGCATTTGGGAAGAAAATAGCAGAGAAGCCAGTGCTTTAAAGAACCTTATTATTTATGGATTTATGATTTATGTCTTAAATTTAACTTGAATGTTTTTCATGTATTTTTGTTTATATATATTCTGCAGTGGGAAAATGCACTTTCATTTTAGGAACTTTCATTTCAAACTTCACATCACAAATCGCCACCAAACACAGTTCCTGTTGTTTATAGTGCAAAAGCAAAAATAAAAGTACAACAAAATTTCCTTAAAGGTGTCATGATATTTCTTGATGTTTGACGTATAAGAAGTCTGTGTACCATTAAAACATCCTGCATGATTCATAGCTTTAAATGTCCTGCTCATTACTAAAAAAATATAATAATTAAAATAATAATAATAATAATTGCATGGTTAATCTAACTCTGAAAAAAGATTAATTTAGATGTTGTAGGTTCAGTGACATCAAAATAGATTTGCATGTGAATTCCTGTAGAACGAGACATCAATGAATGCTTTTACATCTTCGTACCACTGGTGAGCCAAGAAGCATATACAGTAGAACCCATTAATATGCATATAATATAGATGTATCAATTTAATTTCTTACATACTTTGCATTTGAGCTTAGGAAAGAGTAAAAGAATGTTTGCTTTGTATGTCTGTTTTAAATTGCATTTTTTAAAACCTTCAGCCGGATCTCAACATCAGGAATGAATGGTTAAATGGAATGCTGTCCCAGATTACAGGAACATTTGAATGCAGACTGTACGTAATAAAGAGTTTGCAAAGAAACCTTTGTTCAAATATGAAGCTGCCAACTGTATTGGATTTAAAAGCAGCTACTGTGCACACCAGACTGTAAGTAATTTTAATTCCTTGTCTGTATATGAGGGTTTCTATAAATGGTTTCAAAACTTGTTGGCGTACAAAATCAAGGATGCGCTAATTATTTTTCTCGTGAAATTTTGAATCATGACTCACCAGTTGAAAACTTCTCTTTTAGAATACATACCTCAAACGCATAACCTTTTTATGATGTTGACTACAGTATATGAACAGATGATCATTGTTAACTCATACCACTTTTATTTTCAAACTAAAATATATTGCACTGGCCTGGGGATCAAACCTTCCATTTTGCAGCCTTAGTATCAGTGAGATGGGGTAGTGTGTTTGGCATTCAGAATACTGTGACACAAACATGATCCATCAATAAAATACCCTCACTATATGAAAGTGGATGTGATTTAGCGCTACGCCTCCCTGCTCCCGCCATAATCGCAGAGTTAATGCAATACAGGCCCAGCTTTTAAAAAGTGAAACGACCCTCTATAAATCTGAACTGCAGCTTTGACCTCTTCCTCTCCATTTCTCTGTCTGTTGCTTACATTCTCATTGGTGAAACCATTAAACCATGCCTATCAACTTTCAGTAACCTTTCTTCAGCATATCTTCTGTCATTTTTCATCTATTTATTTTATTTTATTTTTTTAAATTACGATTTAACCCTGTCATTCCCTATAGCGATCCTTCAAAGCCCCAGGGGAAGTATTGTGATTGCAGGCTTAAACTTGAATAGGGAATATCTGGGGTTAAATACAACTTGATGTCAATGTGAACAGCCATTGAAACCTCTTTTACTTCAGTAATATGTTATTTCTGCGTGAAAATGTGGGAATCATTTGAATTTGAAGGGTGGGAACCATTTGAATTGTTAAACAGTGGGTGTTTCAAACCAGACCATGTGTGAGTCTGCTGAAACAATACCTAAATAATTTGTCTATTGGTTAACATCCTCAAGTAGCCTGCAGGATCTAAGTGATGTCAGTGCACAAAGAAAGTCATTTCAGAGCAAGATGCAAATTACATTTAAACAAACATTTTTTTGCAGTTCGAATGATTGCATATTCATTATTATGGTTCCAACATAGCTGTAAGTGCGTCAAATTCACACATGATAAATCACAGGTCAAAAGGCATAAGTCATTCATTGTTTGTGACTGAGCATGTGCGACAAATAGCGATAGTGAAAGCATTTCACTTTATCATGAAGAGGATGTATTGAAATTTCAGGCTGAAATTTGGATGTTAAATTGTATTTTAATAAAACAGCATGGAACAGTAGTGTGCATAACATTCCGGGTTCACTCTTTCATTCCCTAAACACATCCGCCCACTTTATCAGCTGATGTCTGCATCCTTAAAAACTATCCTGCTCATCTAGCTGCCAAATCTGCAGGGATGCAATGGACAGATATTAATTGAAACCCTGCCAAAGCAATCTTGGCCTATCTTCTCACTGGAGACGCCTTCATCACCGCAAACTGACACAAATCACCAAGACCAGTCTCGTGGAGTACACAACGGCCCCTTCAGTAAAAGAAGACAACCTTATTTATGATCTAATATGTGTTGAGGTCATAGATCAACCAACGAGTCAGTCAAACTTCTTGGAAGTATAATAGCACATTCAGCACTGCAGAAAAGTTATACATCTATAAATAAATATATATATATATATATATATATATATATATATATATATATATATATATATATATATATATATATATATATATAAAGGAAGCTAGACAGAGGTGGAGGAATACTGTACGGTATCCAGAGAAGGGTTGAAGGGAAAGACAGTGGGTTGCATACTAGCACTTTTAATGGTGCAGTTACTGTCAAACACCATAAAGGCAGCTACGACGACCCTTCTGGGGCCACATCACAGAGAATAGAAGCTCCACAATACCCTTTTCCAAGGGTAATGCCTGAGGCGATCGATACTGAAGGTGTTGGCAGTTAGAGCAGGATACTGGCTAACGTTCAAGAAGCAAGTCAAACAGCGATCTACAGCAATGCTTTATCGTCAGTCTGAAGAAAGTACTGTGAAAACTACTGTGATCGGACAAATGCGGCTGTCGTCAGAGAACCATGCTGTTTCTTTTTCACGTAAGGACAGATGTGTTCAACTGAAGCATTTATGATTCGGACATTATTATTATTATTATTATTAGTAGTAGTAGTAGTAGTAGTAGTATTATAATATATATATATTTTACTTTCTACTTTTTCCATTCTCCTCATATCAAACGTACAACTTAGGTTCATTGTTAAAAAAAAAAATATGTTTTTTTTTGTGTGTGTATATATGTGTGTATATCATACTTTTTTGCATTGATAAAAGCATGCTTTTACTTTACAGTTTTGAAAAACATTCCTAGAAATACAATGTACTGCAGTTTACAGTTGAAATCAAGACAAGTAGAAAGAGAAATAACAGCTTTTATTCCTTTGCATACAACATATGATTTTAGTGCAAATTGATGATTAATAAAGACATATTTTGATGCAGTTCCTTGTATGATTCTATGTTGTGAACCCTAATCACGTTTACCCTAGTATATGATTTGGAAACAAATACATTTTGAATGTTTATATGATATCACCAGCTCCATATGGCTTTTCTGTAGTAAACTTACTTCGTAGCTCTCTTGATACAGCATTACACTTGTGATGCAAAGTACTTTGAATGAGTCCCATGAAACACAAATCACAGTCGAGCTAAAACGGCACAGCTGCTTCTTTCTTTCTTTTTTAAATTCTCACATATGCTTTTGTTAACACATCGGTTTAGTGTAGGTGGTACACAATTTTCAAATGTGATAGAGCATTAACCTTTAAGCACCACTTACCAGACATTTCACTTTAAAAGTGTCGCAAAACATGGAAAAAGTAACATAATTTTGCAGAAATATCACCACAGGCCTGGCTTGCAAACTCCACATATTTTCAATGCGTTCTGCAGGATGATTCAAATGAAAGAAGGGAATGTTGCAAAGTGAGCGTGGGAGTTGTTTTAAATCAGTGATTGAGTGGCAGAAGCGTGGGACATTAGGTCCTCAAGTGATGCTATTTCCATGACAGGCTGGGCCGATCTAGCAAACACACTGACTGGTCACCAAGGTAACCAGACTGTCCTCCAAAAAAAAAAAAAAAAAAGATCCTATAGGTCTTTTTCGCAAGCACATTATTACCTTTATCTACGTTTTTAAAGTTTAGTGCCCTCTAGCAGGCGTAAAAGACAGTGTTGCGTTGAGTCCATCATCAAGAAATGACGTATGACTGTCATTAACAATCAAAATGAGTGTTTATTTAAATCCAGTTTGTGGACTTTTTACATGGTCCGACCTGATCTTATGGCAGTGTGTACATATTTTACTAGGTGGCTAATTCTTATGAATTTGTACGAATGACCACACTTACAAACGACCTATGTGGGCATATTGGTTGGAGGACATGTTGAAGGTTGAAGGATCAAAGGGCTATGATACCTGTATGTACCAAAAGGTAATTTTGCAAAGACTTAAGACTCAATGACAGGGTCTTTCACATCCTGTTATGTATAACGACTGATGGCGCAATCAGGTTATATGTTCACCAAAGTGAGAGAGAAGGGAAGTGATCACTAATGCTGGTACAGCAATTTGTCCAAGGGCTTTGACTGCCAAATCGAATGAATCACCATAGGTGACAATCCCCTGTCACAATCAGCCTGTAAATTCAGTGTGTATGCAGTTCCCCAGAGTTGGGAACTAGGAGCTGATTAAGTAGCACTAGTGAGGGGGTTGGGGTTGATAAAAAGATCAAGTGCCTATGTATTATTGTATTGCACCAAAGAGCTCAACTCAAAATAATATATTTTTTTAAACGATGAGATGCACATTAGAGCATAGAATTTGAGTTAGGATGCAACTAAAAACAGTTGTGACTTATGCCTTACTAAACTGTTACTTTGATGCTTATTAGTTAGCCTCTTAAGACTCTGCGGCATCATATGAGGATATTATATTTTTGTGAATTTCTGTATATGACTGTATATGCCGCAGTTTTATTGTCCTGGATGTCCTGTACAGAGCACATTCAGAGATTTTCAGAGATACCAAATGATTGGATGTTTCACCATGACCACACCTTTTCTTTGGTCTTCAAAAATTTATTTAGTGACACTCTTATGGAAATATTATGATATATTTTAATTATCGTTTAAATCTGTCCGATTTTTTAATTGTGTGTCACAAATCAAGGAAATCTGAGGAAAATGTTATGGGGTTTCAAACTTAAATATTATTTTCTGTTATGAAACAGGACGTTGATATCATATTTGTCCTCATATGAGGACACCGGGACTTAAGGCATGTTTATTATGCTTTTTGCGATGAACCGGGAAATAAATGATATATCAATATTATTATTATGAAAATTTTGTCAATTATTACAATTCTTTTTTCATTGCATGTTGCCCCAAAAACACATCAATAGGCAAATTAGAATTAGTTTATATATATGTATACATTTTATAAAATGAGAAAACCTGTTTATAGCCATTTTACACATTTTGCAGAAAGAAAAATTGTATATTTAATCATTCTGAAAAAAAAAAAAAAATCTTGAAAACTAAAAATGTATTGGTAATTAAAACAAAATCTATCATTTTTGCCTATCCATGTTCATGGGTATTTATTTTATTTCATTGTTTACATTATTTTTAATGCTCTAAACAATGTAACAAAATTGAAAAAAAAAAAAAAAAACTTTTTCATAAAACTTTTTTCTAGGGGTTAGTAAGATAGTCGTTAAGTTCAGGTATTTGGCAGGATTAGGGATGTGGAATATGTTCATGCAGAATATGTGCTTTGGAAGTAGTAATACAGTCAATATGCTAAAAATGGCATGCTAATGAGCAACTAGTTAATAGTGAGAGTTGGTCCCTATGCTAAAATGTTTTTTTTTTTTTTTTTGTTAGTGCAGTTTAGAATTTTTTTTACGTTTCACATTTCTTTGAAAAAGAGAATTTAGTGTAAAACTTCCTTGAGTCTCACCACAGTGGTCTGTCTTGCACTGTTCAAATAGTTAACAAACATCCCATGTTTCTGAGAATTGGTCAGTCAGCAAGTGTAGTTTCTTCTTTTTGGAGTGTTTGGTTTTTGCCATGTCCCATACGCAATAAAAATGTAAGTGCATAATTGAAGAGAGTGAAGTGAAGTGAATTTTGTAGTAGCGCCAATACGACCTCTAGACAAATGGTCATAAAATGGAACCATTTAGTCCCAGTCTGGAGTCCTAGTACGTGTGTGTTACTTTTAAGCACTCTTTCCAGTCCAGTCTACTCTTTCTGGCATGAAGCTGTTGCCATCTGCCACTTAGGACAGGTTGAAGATTATGCCGTAACTGCTGTTGTCAAAATCGAACTGCCAAATTTATGTTTGTGTCACCTACTGTTTCACTCCATTCTGCTCTTTATACAAACCTTTTATCATCGCTCCACAGTTATGCCACTTTTCAGTTTGTTTTTCCAGTGAGCTTAGCCTCCATCATACAGTTGTTTTTTATAGCTGTCTCCGTCCTTACATCTTTCGCTCTCTTAAGTCTCGTTTTATGTCTCTCTCTCTGTCTACACTCAGCTCTTTTTCGGTCACAGTAAAACCTTTCAGTCCTCACTTTGCTTTGCCCTTCACTTTTGCCTTCATGAACTTCCTACACGGAGACGTTTTCCTCAAAAGAGCCCTGCTAAAGTGTTTTTCATGTTTACTTTGTGACAAATTTGGAAACCATTCAAGCTCTTCAGCAAGACGCAAGTAAGAGACGTCAAATACATCAATAATACTACCTACTAAGTATTTGGTTTTTAACCTGAAGATAATCAGAGAAAAAATATGCTGTTTTTGTTTTGACAGCGATCTCGCCTTTCAGTGTTTATACTTGTAGTACATCTCGCTATAAACTCAACGTGGATACAAACTTATTTTAAATAAATCTAAGTAAAAGAGAAGTACAGATTTTCATTACGCAAATATCTGCTAGCTGCTCAAGTTCCTTTACTTCATCGTTTTCTTTCTTTCATTCTCAGGTAGAGAAAGGTAGGCAGGTATCCAGAGGGAACGAGCAGGGCATAAGCTCAATTATAATTTTGCCGCGATAGAAGCAAAAATGCCACCTAAGCACCAGCACTCCAGTGATTAAGGTGATATTGACGGCTGAATTAATTCCTGATTGCCCAGCTCGATTGCCAAGCTGTCTCTAGATTTGGTGCTACATAAATCCAAGGAATTCATTTGAAATATAAATGTTTTCTCAAGTTCCAATTCAAATTTCCCTTTTGTGTAACTCTTCCATGAATGTGCAATTGTCTTTAGCATGTGGAAAGGCCACTGATTTTAATAATTTACATTTTATTGACTTCAAGGTTACCTGTCAGAATGGATGAAACCTTCCATTATGGTCTGGCATAGACAGAAGCAGAGGAATTGCAAAAGTCCTTTTGGGTAGCAGAGATCAAAGTTGGCCATTGCTGTACAATGGTAATTGAAAAACAGGACACACTGTAGCTGTAAGCCTGCTGTTAATGCCGGAGAGCAAGAGTGTCAGTTGGCATCAGTCAAAGACTGTCAGGCAGCTGATGCAAACGCGAGGTATCACCTTGTTTGCTGCTATAACTGACAGCTCACAAAGCAATGTCAGGGCCCCTGAGGACGGCAGCTCAGCATGATGCAACGCTCCCTGGTGGCCAAATGTGCAAGAGCAAGATGGCCAGAGAATGGAGGTTGGCTTTGCCATATACAGTATTTGACTTGCAGCAGAAACATTGGTGTTTTTTGTATCTTATTCTAGCCAAGCACTATGGAGGACTTAGACCATAATAAACAGATTGTTTACTTTCGTAAGTGAAACTACGAATTTGTGACTTTACATCTTATAGTGAGACATTATGTCTCCCAGCTGGGTTTGCTTCTAGCAATTGCAAGTTGATATCTTAATATGAGACAATTATCTCACGACTTTTTCTAGTAATTGAATCCTTACATCTCACAAAGTGACTTGTTTCTTGTAATTGCAACTCTATATCTGGCTAAATGGCATTTTGTCTCATAATTATAGCTTCGTTTCTAGTAATTGGGACTTTTTATTTTTCAACTTGGACTTTATATCTCACAATACATATCTTGCAAATGTGACTTAAATTTCCCATTTGTGACTTTATATCTTGTAAATATAACTTAATAACTAATTACAATTTCAACTGCTTTCCGTAGTTCACAGTTTTACTGTATTTCTTATAATTGTGACTTTATGTCTCAAAATTATCTTATTCTTTCAATTTTAGACTTGGCTAAAATTTTTAGGCTGGGTCCCAATTCATGGGCTATGTCCTTCGAAGGCTGCATTTGAAGACCAATTGTATGACGGCAACGCGACTAAGGCTGTCCCAATTCATGGGCTACATCCTTCGAAGGCTGCATTTGAAGGCCAATTGTGTCACCATGGTGCAACGAAGGTTGCGGCAATTTAAACGCGACTTCAAATGTGCCTTCCGTTTCTCCAGCAAATTAAGGATACATCCTATGGATCCTTCACAGCCTATCCTATCCCAGAATTCATAGTGGACTGGTGGTGGTGGGACTTTTATTCAAACAAAATAACGGTTGATGGTTATGTGGTGGCCGGCGAATACACTAAGAAATGTAAGTATTTTGTCTTAATTTACTCAAATAGCTAGTGAAACAAATGTTAAAAGTCATATAACTTGCAATTAATCGCATTGTTATGCACAAAACAAAAAAAATGCTCGTTCATAACATTATAACAAGCACCTTCCTATTAGAGACCTGTACTACTGCGGCACGGTACAAGAATTGATGTGTGGGTAGAGACAATTAGGGTGTGCTCACACTAGGCAATCTTAACTGTGCAGGAGAGCATTTGACCCCCAAAACCTGGTTTGTTTGGCTAGTGTAATCGCTCCATTTAGAAGTCCCTGTCTCGGTTGTAAGAGGTGGGCCAGAGCGCGGTTCAGTTAGATCAGTGAGTGTGAGTGCTAACTGCGCTAGAGCACAGATCTTCTGATACGTGCTGCATGATTACGTGAATATTTCTGATAAATATATATGTAAATATATGATCTGTTAACAAAACGATTTACTCCACTGTGTTGAGTGAGAGTGCTTCTCTGTTGTCTTCACGTGCTATCTGAAACTTCCTATTTCCAATGTATAAAGTCATTATTACCAGCTCGTTGCATTCTTTTCTGCTGAAAATAACAGTGGAAAGTAGTTTGTGAACATTGATGCTTAGCCTTAATAATTAAATGTAAATACATGTAAATATTTTCAAAATATATACTGCCCTACAAAGGCAGTATAACTCAATTTTGTGTTCAATGGCTGTGAGATGCGGATCTCTGTCTGCGTACTGTGTGCATAGAACCGTGCGTGGGTGTCCAGCTAAGCCTTTCATGTATTTCTGTGTTTGTATATTTAAACTGGCAAGGTGTATTTGTTCATTCAGACATGGGAGGAAGCGAAGAAGTGCTCGTTTCGGTGTTTACACGGCTCGCATTGAACCCCTTTATAAATCTTTATAAAAGTTAAGAGTCAATCACTCCTACCTAAAATGGCTCATTCTAACATGCTATCATGTCTATGTCATGATGTGGGAACATTTGCATAATGCCGCCCAAATGTTCACACAAAGAAACAAGGAATAACTTTTATTCTTGCTGTTGCTGCTAATGCCATGTTGTGGAGTCACTCTTTATTTCATTGTGAAAGTGGAGCTACTTTGCTTGGCCTTCCAAAAGAGGACATAACTAGAAATCAGTGTTTAAGTTGAATTTACAACACTGTTCCCAAAATACTATAGTTCAATCCAAATATTCAGATTTGTGCAGCAGATTTTATGGAGGACTCCTTGTTCCCTGAACCTTGGAAAGTAGCCTACAATGTCGGTGTATGTTTCTATAAAGTGGTATAGTTCCAACTTTGCAAGGACAGTGTGGTGCTTCTGACTCACAGTCTGTAAGTACGTTTTCATATTTAAAGAATTTGATACTCAAGATTCAAAAGCAAGTTTTAAGCAGTGTATAGTGGCACTTGTTGTTTGTCGTTTCTCCCATCGCAAATGCACAAATGGTTTGATGTTTACACTTTACACTGAAAGACAGCGGAGACCAGGACAACTAGAGCCCCAGATACAGATCCCCTGTAAAATCTTTGTCTCAGAGGACCACCAGGACAAGACCACAGGAAACAGATGATTCTTCTGCGCAATCTGACTTTGCTGCAGCCTGGAATTTATCTACTGGTTTCGTCTGGTCAGAGGAGAACTGGCCCCCCAACATAGCCTGGTTCCTCCAAAGTTTTTTTTTTTTTCTCCATTCTGTCACGAATGGAGTTTTGGTAATAGCTGGTCAATCAGCACACACCTCCCTTTTCAGACCCATGAGCTTTGTATAAATCTACGTGTTTCATGTGTACATTACATTAGGGTAAGGTTTTTTTTAAACCTTAAACCACATAAACACATTGCATTACACCAAATTCACAAGATAGCGTTCTTTGTAGCAACGTCAAAAGTGCCACATAATAAGAAATTAAGGCAATAGTGGGTAATGAATGCAATTCAAAGGTCCACGCAGACAGCTTGCTTCTTACTTTCCCATTACTAAGCTTGTTAAAGTCCATGATGCATCTGATTCCAATTTCCCTGATTTCCCAGACCGCAGGATGCACACCAAAATTCATGACTACAATTGTAATAAGACGTCTGTTTCAGTTTTTGCAAGTAGAGGAGTAGATGTTTCACTCCTTCCAAAACCAGTTTAGACCAGCATAAACATTCCAAGGTCCAAAAATTGTGTACCATGGTAAAATTAACAGTATTGTGATACTATGATACTATGACGATACTATGATGGCCTGCGAAGGGCGATGGTGGTCAGTGACAAGTGGGGCATGTCCAAGAGCCGTGGGAACAGAGCGAGGCCAGTGGAGTGATTGGAAATGAGCGAAACCTGCTCCACTCACCAGTCTCGAGTCCCATGAAAGAGATCGGAAGGATACAAAAGAGGATACAAAAGAGGAGCGACGACAGTGAAGGACGAGAGAGGACCAGGTCTGGACTTTATTTTGTGTTTTGGTTTTGTATGTGTGTGACAGTCATCCGCGAGGGGCTGTCGCACTGTTTTATGTTTATTTGATTATTAAAGTTTTGATTTTAATGTTCGCCAGTTACCGCCTTCTTCTTCTAGTGACTATGAATGTTGTTTTATATTGTTACAATTGTGTTTTGTCTGCTCGTTCTAAGGTGCAAGTAATTTATTATATACGAAAATTATTATATTCAGTAGCTTCTCCTTCTTTTGTTAGTGATATTTAGGGCAATTTTATTTTTTTTTTGGATTTGATGATTTTGTTGTCTTTGACTCATGGTAACTGTGCTTTTTCACAAATGTGTTGTTGCAGTATTGCAATTTTACATATAAGTTAAATTTGCAACTTTTGTTGGACTCATGTTGATTTCAGTGTTGATTTTATAGCTTTTTTTCATTCATACTGTATATGTTTTTATAAGCAGCAAATAATTTAGTTAAAATATTTTTTTTTTCATCATAATATTATTACATTTGTTTCATACTGACATTTTTTACTTATCCCCCCGGAAGCATCAAACTGAATTTTAATTCAGAAAAAGTCTGCCCTTTATAGCAGAGGTGTTTTGATTAATATTAAATTAATCCACTGAATTAATTACTTAAAAATGAAAGGTAATGTACTTCTTCACATTTTTATTTTATCCTTGATGGAAAGCTGGATTTGATGTGCATTTTGTGGCTCTCTCTAATCACATATGCTATGCAAACAAAAAGTACAGCTTGCTGATATTGACTTGTTTTGAACTTATCTCTGATTTGTTTTATTTATTAAGCCATGTTTCTTTGTCGAATCCATGTATAAATAACGTAAAACAGTTATTTCTGCAGACAGCCATGCTTATATTATGCAGCATGCTTAATGTCACAGCACAGCAAAATCTTGACTGGTTGTCATATGTCTACCATTTTGCAATATGTTCCACCATACTGCCCTGGTTAGTGCTGGTCTGGCTGAAGGACTACAACAGCTGCACAAGATTACCAAGAAATGTATAATAAGCCTAATTGGAAAAACAGCACACTGTATATCTTTATTTTTTTATTTATTTTTAGCAGAAAGCTGCACTCCAACTTCTCTGTATTTGTATTTTTCTTAGGGCCAAAATGCTTCTATTTAATACACAGTGCATCTTCTGTACAAAAGATTTCTCAGATCTTTTACATCAGCTGTTCATGGCTTGTTCTACTGAACTCCACAAATGCTGTGATGCACTCAAATTTTTTTCCTTGCATGACAGACCTTGAACTCAGATTTGCAAGGCACAAATCTGGCCAAGCTGCACTGTGGATCGATGTCTCACTATACACTTCTCGTTCTTGCATCTGCCTTTTTGGACCCCAAGGAGATCCAAAACCTCTCGGAAAAAATACAGAAAGAGCGGTTAGTATTACATATTGCTTAAGGAGAAAAAGAAAGTGCATACAGTAGGTGAATTGAACAAATGACCTACAACCTTGCAGCTTCAATATGAGCTTTGAGAATGTTTTCAGCTGAATTGGAAGTAATTTATTTCAAACAGAGAAAAGGAAACCTCTTTTGAGTCTTATCTGTTACTGTGGCATTGTAGAGAATCCCCTTTCTCACATGTCTTTGATCTTGAAACCTCTTGAAAAGGTCTTGAAAATACCCAAAGTTCAGCAGTTGTGGTCATGATTAAGATGATTAACAACACAACATCTAAGCATCTCATCAGTTAGTTTAACTGATAGAAAGAAACCCAGATAGAGAGATAAAATAGGCTTTTTGTTCTTCTAAGACAGCTTTAAAGAACACATTGGTGTCTGGGATCCTTGTGATGACCTTAAGGAGGTCATATTGTGAGATCTGTTAAAAAATGTCCCCTTAATGACTTAAGGTCTGCAACAGACTTCAGAAATTAAATTGGACCACTACTGAGGAATTGTATGAAATCCATAACATGAATATCGGGTGTAGCTATAACTTACAACCAAATTTCACAGTGCATCACCTCCACTAGTGCACCAATTCTCTAATATATCTCAAATGTCTTATCCACGACATTCAATATATATATATATAGCAAATAGTTTTATTTAAATAACCTTGTTTTGATCTGTAAGAAAAATAAAGAGCAATTGCCAGGAAAAAAAGTAATCCAACACAGCTCAGCAACGGCTGTGAAAAAATAAATAAATATATATAAATATATATATAAATATATATATATATATATATATTACATAACCCGAGGCCACTCTTACCAGTTGATAAAAAAAAAAAAATAATAATAATAATAATTAATAATAATAATAGAATTATATTTCAATTAATGCATTAATCATATATACACTGAGAAAAATAATTCAAATACATGATACTATTTTAGGTAACTGAACATGCATTACACAAAGTAACTTCAGAAGACAGTTCATTTAATTTACCTATTATTGAAAATAGTGGCAGATGTAATCAAGCTTCATTGAGTGTAGAATTTGTAATGAAAGTGTTAACGCCAAGCTATCTGTGATTGATTGATTAATTGATTCATGTTTTTATTTTTTCCCCTGCATATTTTACAGGTGGATGTACTTGATGTACAGTATAGAAAACTTTCAGAGCTCAAAATGTCCTCTCCATTTTGCACAAAAGCTTATAACAGAAATAACAGCTTTCGAAATCTATGAAAACATTAACCACTTTGACCCACCGCTTTTATACGCCAACATTTAGGGTTCAGCAACTATGTGCATATAGTCACGACAAAATAAAGTTAGGATAGACACTATTTTTCAGCAAATGCATAAGACATATTACTTCAGTTGATATTACAAGATATGGGAAATGTCTATAAAAAGTTTTATTGCTCGTAATGGAGGAGTAAAACCTGCAGTTCTGTATAACTCTGTAAAATGTTTGAAACTAAAGGGTGAAATGTATTTTTAGACAGCCCATGATCGCTTCATGTTTATGCAACAGTTTATATGGCACATATCAGTGTGGAGTGTTTTGTGAGCTGTTCACAATATAACGAAATATAATTGAAGGATGGGCAGCACCAATTATATTGAAAGTACCAGCAAAATTAGTAAAAACTAATTTCATATATGATAAGGTTAGCCAATCATGTCAGGGGTCATTTTATATATTCTTAACTAGCATTATAAATGGACTGATGACCTCAGTTCATAACCCCCTTTAAAAATGGCACATCCTGAAGTAGTATCATATTATATGTCAAAGCCAATCTGTCTTTATTCTATGATTTATTTCTAGCAAGAAGTAATAGTATGTCTAAATTACTCTCAAACAACACATATTGAATTTTAAATGGTGCTCTCCAAAATCATCAATCTTAAATACCTAGGCAAGGCAAGGCAAGTTTATTTATATAGCACGCTTCATACACAATGGTAATTCAAATTGCTTTACGTAAAAGGAATTAAAATAATTAAACAAATATTGTCCCAATAATAAAACAAGAAAATTTAAATTTTATATTGATTATTAATTTTCTCCAGGGCACTTTTTGTCTTCCAGTCTTCTTAATGATTTTTGGATGTATTAGTTAATGTTAGTTAATGCATTTGTTAACATGAACTAGCAATGAACAACAAATCTGTTCAACATTACTTAATCTTTGTTAATGTTAATGTATTAATATACTAATGTATAAGTTAATACATTAGTTTACATGAACTAACAATGAACTATGCCTGTCGATAGCTTTATTGAATAAGCATTATTTAATTATAATACAGCATGTACACATACATTTATTTAGCAGCTTACACTCACAACGAATAAACAATACTAAATTCCCATTTGGGCACTGATTTGTGCTATTTGTAAACTTGGAAACCATCTAAACATCAACTGATAATGCTTCTCATGTATGTAGACTGTTTATTAACATGACATATTACTAACAAAGCATCATTTAAGGGAATTCATTTGTGAAACACTAGTCCAACATTAACTGATGTGTTACTAATATTTGCATACTGTTTATTAACATGATTAAGGTATACCACAAAAAACAAAAAAACAAAAAACAAAAAAACAGATTTAACAGTTTTGTTCCTATAGTGTGACTGTTTTTTTTTATTTATTTTTTTACAGTCTATGGTGACAGCACATCACACACTTAACAGATTCGGTTCACATCAAAATCACAAATCACAACTATAAATGCAGGAGATCTCACGCGGAGAAACGTGACTTTAGAGTAAACAAACGGCAGATGACTTGCAAGAAGTTCTCAGGGTTCTGCGGTTAAATCACCCGCGGGAACAGGATGGACTGGACCTACAAAAACAATGTCTGATAGAATGGATTAACTGACTTGGAAAGTGAGATAGAAATGGTCCTCTTGGAAGAATTTTCAGTGACATTCATCAAAAATAGCAGCTTTAAAAGGCAAAGGTGATTACCAACTGTTTGTCCATCCTGACCATGGTTGCTCACTTCCAGTTAACGTTAGGAAAAACACCTTCTTCTTCTCTAAGTTTGTTTCTTTATTTATTTAATGCATTGATTATATAATATAAATGTATATAATGTTTACCACTGTTATGTAATAATATAATGTGTAATAAAGTTTCTGAAAATGTAAGAGATGCATGAATGGCTTTCACTCATTTAAGGTTCAGAAAAATCAATAATGACTGCTTTGTTAGTTAAGAGTTAGTTAATGTTGAATTAGTGCACACTACAATAAGGTTCACAAATTCCCTTAATAAATGATTTATTAATGGTATGTCATGTTAATAAACAGTCTACAAATGTTAGTTAAACGTTAGTTAATGTTGGACTAGTGCACACTTTACAATAATGTTCACAAATCCCCTTAGTAAATGCTTAGTTAATGGTAAGTCATGTTAATAAACAGTCTACAAACCTCAGAAGCATTATCAGTTGATGTTTAGATGGTTTCCAAGTTTACAAATAGCCCAAATCAAATCTAAAACGGGGAGTAAGTATTATCCATTGCATGTATTAGCTGCTAAATAAACATGTGTTTATTCTGTATATAGTATAATTAAATAAAGCATATTAAATAAAGCTGTCTACAAGCATAGTTCATTGTTATTTCATGGTTACTAATGCATTAACCAACGTTAACTAATTAAGTTGTAATTGTGAATTATGAATAAGTTAACATGAGCAAAGATAAAGTAATACTGAACAGATGCGTAATTGATTGTTAGTTAATGTTAACTAATGCATTAACTAATGTTAACCAATACCACCTTATTGTAAAGTGTTACCAAGGAATCAATGAGAAGATCAGAGTCTGCAGAAATTCTTTGTGTTAAAGATATAGCCTTTATAAATAGCACACTAGTGTTCTCGTTAAAGCGTCTATTTCTGACAGAGACAGATCTAGATTCAGTGGTAGCAGAGAATAATATATCAAAGAAAATACAGAAGTGATCAGATAATGCTACGTCCTTAAAAACAACGGATGAAATGTTTAGCCCCTTACTGATAAGTAAATATATTGTGTCTAAATCTATTGTGTGTCCACAATTGTGTGTGGGTCCATGCACATGCATAATCAGGTCAAAAGTGTTTAAAGGGGTTATCATTTATTGTGTAGTATTGATTTCTGCATTAACTATTAGAATCCTTTCCAATAGCAAAACAGTTACACTCTGATGAAATCATTGATAGCAGTTTGGTAAACTCTTCAACAAAGGCTGGAGAGTATTTTCGAGAATGGAAAAACCTGTGAAATCCAAGTGGAAAGGTTCAACATCTGTGTTTATCTTATTGTTTTACAATTGTTTTGTTTTCTTTAGGAATCCTGTTAGCACTTTATTTTTCATTGATATTAAGCAGAAGTAATTATTTTGTTCGGATCAAAATGTTATGACATTGTATGTCACAATTGTAAACTTAAACTGTGAACATTTAAAGCAGGGTCTAAAAAAAATATATATATATGGTATTTTTATCAAATACATTTTATACGTATTATACAGTTAACTTAAGAATCCTGTAAGCGCTGACATTGTTCCTCCTTTACTCATACTGCACAAAAAGTGGTTCAATAACGTTGAATGTTACAGGGACTGATTATTGCAAAAGCAGATCCCACTGTTTTTATTCATTTATTTATTGCTAAGGTTTGCATATGGTGGTTTGTTCTTAATGACAGCTTTCCTTACAATATATACTATTGTTAAGATAAGAAATATCCTTATATATCGCCTTGCTTACAGTGTGGCAATGTATCATAACATATCGAATCGCAATCCCGGTATTGTGATATGTATTGTATCGCCAGATTCTAATCAATACAAAGTCCTAGTTGCTGCACGTAGTGGGGAAACTCTCACAGGAGCTGGGCGCACAGGCTTTGGTGGTTGTGGGGCCTGCCGTTTTTAGTTGATATCTGGATTTTTGCACTGAATAAGTGGGATAGTCCCAGCATACACTAGTTCCATAATTTTCTTTGTGAAGCTTAGAAGAGGAGATTCTGGAGAAAGGGATAATTTGTCTGGTGACTGGGGCTCTGGCTCTGGTGTTCTGGTGGCTTGTGATACATAGCTGTTTTCCAGAAAGTTGCCCTTGTGTGCTGAGTCTGTGTGTTGGAACTGTTCTGATACATCACATTCTGTCTGTGATGAGCTCTGTGGGCAGGGCTCACCTGGGATAGTTTCCATGAGCAGTGCTTGTTTTGGCTGCATGGCGTTAACAGTGTCCTTGTGGGATGTGTCAACCATGTGACGACTCGGAAGCTGATATGAAGTCCTGTCACCACTCATACATTGTCCAGGTGTGTGTGTGTGCCATTCAAGATGAGTGGAATGGCACACTCTGCTGAAGGAAGACAGAGGGAGAAGTAGATATTTTCCTTAAGCACTTTTGCGCCAAATTTGTTTGGATGGAGGCCATCCGGTTTAAACAGTTGTCTATGGCCCTAAAAAAGACTGAAGTTGTTGATGAAGTTCACTCCTTTTATACTGCAGGTTATTTGTAGCCATGTATTCAGCACAAGCAACTGTGGAAACAAGTTAGTTCCTCTTGCTGGGAGTGGTCCACTGATGAAAGACTGAACTTTGAGTCTTCAAAGTGTTTTAAAGAGTCCACTAAAGCCCTTCTTGTGGGGTTCTGACTGCTCTTTCTGAACATTAATTTTCCCCACATGGATGATGATTTGATTTGCAGTCTTGTGCTTCATCAGAGTTCCCTGTTCACATCAGAGAATGTTGCTTAATGAAAACAGCATGCAGTTGTATGGACTATGGATTCTGATAATGGAGTCGCCCACTATCAGAGTCCTAGGCTCGGCTGCGCTCTGAACTGAATGGTGCTGTCTGTTTGAATTTGAGCGCCTGTTAGTAGCGATGTTAGCTGCTGGCTGACACGATCCATGTGTAATCACATTTGGGAATTCCTCACCTGCATTCATTAATGCTACAAATCTGTTCTCGAGCAGTATAGGGGGTGATAGAATACCAGTATTTGCAAGACTTTTCTTAGGCGAATCTTATGTCTGATGTCTCGTGTGCGTTTAGGTATCACTCCCAGTTTGTGCCATTGATTAAAGTGACAATCAGTCTTGGCTTGTTCTTCTAATCTTTGGCATGAACTGCTGAGATTCACTAGATTCATGAGACTCACCGGCTGCATGCTGAGGGGGTCCGTGATAACGTGATGATCTGCCTGTTTTGGAAGTCCAGCAAGTTACTTTGTTTCAAGAACCACAATCCTTGGTAGAAGTTTATGGCAGTTCATGCACCAAGTACTGTAGATCCAGGAGGCATTTTCTTCTCTTCTGTTTGAATAAAGGCATCTGTGTTTTCCTGTCTCCGGGATGTAAGCTGCTGGCAGTGGGAGGCAAAGAGTCTTCTTTTTTGTGGTATTATTCCAGGTCCAAAGTTTTTTTTTTTTTTTTTTTTTTTTTTTTTTTTTTTTTTTATATTAGTGTTTTTTACCAAAAGAATGTGTTGTTTGAGCACTGTGATGATCCACTGAAGTAAAAATCGTAGAAAAATCTGAGGAAAATAAAGGAATAGGGAGCAAAGCACAGAGCAGTATGCAAGAATGTCCAAATGGTAGTGAAGCCAGATGCAAATTTATTACCTAGTGAGTCCTGTCTATTTCAACAAATAAAATAAAATAAAATAAAATAAAAACCCCTTCTGAGATGTGTTCAGCCCTGGCTCCTAAAATGAATTGAACTAGTGCATGTCTAACATCACAAGGTTATGCAACATTTTATTTACCTCTGATCTTAATTCAAAATGTCACCCAGGGACATGTTAAGCTGTGTACTCAGCTGCAACTATGTAAGCTACAATTAATTTTTTATGTCCAATAAATGCATAGGAAACCACATAGGTGCCTTTTTTTCTTTCAATCTATTTAGGATGATCCATACGTATAATGGAAATCAGAATGTTCTACAGATGTTGCATTAATGCAAAAAAATAAATAAAAACAATATATATATATATATATATATATATATATATATATATATATATATATATATATATATATATATATATATATATATATCAAAAGATAACCTCAAGTCAAAAATGGAAATCACTAGAAAACTGTATTTTAATTTTGTGAAGTTCATTAATGTTTTAAATATGTAATGTTTATAATGATTTAAAGCTTCTGAATATGCTGTACAGAGAGAGTGCACTGTCTGACATGGCCTAATGAGCGCATGAATATGAAAATAAATAGATGCTAATTAGTTGTAAACAACAAAAACTTGACAGTACTGCTGAGGAGGATTACAGTTAATTCCCTATATATATATATATATATATATATATATATATATATATATATATATATATATATATATATATATATATATATATATATATATATATATATATGTGTGTGTGTGTGTATTTATTGCTGGGTTGCCGCATAGAGGATGAGCAAAACTATTGCTTGCAAAGTTTATTTTTAACTTGCATCTCCATCACAAAGAAATTTGTATTTATTTCCAGTTTACCCTGTTTTCCATAATGATATAAACTCTTTTTATCTTAGCAAGCTTTAAAACATACGGTGGCATTTACAGTGTTTTAGTCTATTGTCTATTCTCTGCTGGAATTCAAATCCACCCAGATTTCTGTTTCTGAAGCAACACACAGACAGAATGGTGTGTTTGCTCAAGGAGTGATGTTGTATGATGATACTCTGCCCATTTGCTGAAATGCTTTAACCATAATTTAGCAGGTGGTTTTACTAAAATCACTTTTTAATACAATCACTTCAAAATTACAACAGAACAAAAACTGTAATGGAATAATAGCAAAATACAGAGTAAACTCCAAAAAAAAAAAGAAAAAAAAAAAGAAATCTGACACTGCTCAGCAACAGCTGTGGATGAAATTAGAAAATGTGAACACACACCCCAAGGGCTATGAAAGTAACAGATGCTCATACCGATAAATCCGAAATAAAAATAACAGATTTTTTGCAGAACCATTGCAACATGTTCCAGTTTTTGAGCAGATCGGTTGACATTTTTTCAATTACTCATTTATAAAGAAAATAATTTGTTTAGTTGCTATAGTTTATTGAATCGATAAAGTACATAATTCAACGACTCTGCCATAGAAACAATCACTGTTTCTTTCCTGAATTATTCAGTTTTCAAACAAATCGGTTGAGTAAGAAATCCAATGAGTCATTCATAAACACAGTCATTTATTTATCTCCCGAATGAAACAGTAGTTTAAAAGAATTATATGAATGAATGTGTCAATGACATTCCCATGAAAACAATCACTAAGCACAGTCACCTAGTGCTAGATTTTATATTGATCAGATTCAAGGAACAGAATTAACTATTGCTCATATGCATGTACCGCATTTATTGGTCAAAGGTGAAAGAACTACATTATGCCTGCAAACTATATTATTTTGTCAGGACACACAGCTACTTTTAAATGGTTGTAAGTAGGGAAGCATTTTCCCTGTATAGTAATGTAGTTAAAGAATCTACAAAGAAAGACTATTTGCCAAAGTTATCAGACCTCTTGGGCTACATTTGGAGATGTCTTACAGCACACTTTCTCCAGCCAATCTCAGCTTAGTCCTAAAGGCACAGGCTCCCAGTTCCCCAAACTGCTGTCTCACCATCCACATACCATATGGATGAACGTATGATGAACGGATGTTTAAACTCCCTCATTGACTCGCTCACCAGTGGTGAGTCATCATTATGCATGTCTTGCATTCCACTACTTTATCCACAGATGAGCACTTATCGTTTTTGGCCAGAAAATGCAAACAAGAAGTTACACTCAAGGGGTTTATATGCCTCATGTACTCTGTTGGTTGCAGCTGGATGCAGTCTGGTGACAACCAGCCAATAAGGTGCTGGCACTGAGGTGAGATGTGTACCCGTTTACCTCTCTGAGGAGGGGAAATAGCTGTAATTATACAAACACATACAGTAATGAAAATAATAGTGCCCCTGGGAAGTGGATGGATACTTTGATGCTTGCCAGTAGGCTATGAGAGTAAATTATGAATTCAGAAATGGATGACGATGCTTTCAAAGATTATTAGAGATTATTTGCTGGTAACAATTATTAAAGCACCTTTTAATTGATTAGGAGGTGGTTAGCAATTCTGATCATTCAACCAATGTGAAGTAATTTTCATACTCCAAGGCCATTCACCACTGCATAAAAAAAAAAAAAAAAAAAAAAAAAAAAAAAAAAACATAATCATTGATTTCAATAGCTATGTTTACATGAACTTTAGTGATGTAACTGTCTAATTCTAAATAGTTGTTTTTAAAGTATTCCTTCCATGGTCCTGTTTCACATGTTATAGTACATAGATCGCTTATAATGGAACATATCATTACAAGTGAATCTTGTTAAAAGCAAATTTACAACAGAAAGAGAATGCACTCATTCATGGCTGTATGATTTAACTCGTGCTACGTCTTTATTGGGACAGAACTTTATGTTTTGTTTTTGTTTTGTTTTTTCTGTTATGTTTATTAGGGTTGTATGTTACATATGATGTTGTTAAATTCATGTTTATTGCATATTACGGTTTAATGAGTCTCACCATGATGGTGTTTAGTGCTTGTATGAATGAAACTGTGCACCTTCTATGTATGTTAATGTTGAAAAGTTGCTTGTGATGGGTTTTGGTTCATCACAAGACTTTCTCATCACCACCTGCATTTGGTGGTGCATGCACGTTTATTTTATTAATAGTATATATTTTTTACAAGGGGTCTCTCTGAGGTATTGCAACTGTTTTGCATATGCATGTGTATGTCAGCCCATAAATCCACAAGAACTATGCATGCATGCTTGGTTTGGTGTTGATTAACAATAAACAAAACTTAGCTGATGAATAGCTTCAGAAGCCTGCACAGCATAGTGCTTTATAAGACTCCTATAGTGCATATATCATATGGGTGGCTTTTTTTTTTTTTTAATAGTGCTTTTGCATTCTTTTTGAAGCTTGAAAGCCCCAGTCCCCAGTCTTTAGCGCTGCATCATATTTGAGTCCTATGTAAAAACAAGTTTAGAGCAATGGCCATTTTTGTATCCATTTTTGTATTTGAAACAAGCTGAAACAGGTTTCAATGTCTCCCTCGGAGTTCAAATCTCATCAAAGATCCTTGCTGTCAAGACAGGGCATGTAGCAACAAGTAAACATGGGAATCGTCACCACAGCAAACACTTTGAGTTCTCCCCTCTGGCCTAAACATCAAACCTCTACTGCTCCAGTTTCCCATCCAATGACAGCATGTCTTCCCATGTCTCTCTTTTTGTGCTTTTGTGCTTACCTTCAAAGATGGACAAAGGGGTTCCTGAAAGGCTAAGTCATGGTTTCCATAATTGCTCTAATTTTTTTTTGGTGGACCGTTGCCCAGGGAACAGGTGTTTAATGCTTAGAGGCATTTTGGCCAGTGTAGACAGAAGCGAGGAGATTCCCTGGACTCTAATAGCCTGCTGTTGTGTCAAACAGCCCTGCGGGGTGAGTGATGATGCGCTAAAGATTTCCTGGCAAGGTGATCGAACTGGCATCCTCCTTATTTGTCAGCAGGAAACAGAAAGAAGATCTTAGAAGTGACGTTGTCCCCTCAGCTCAGCCGTATGGAAACCTTCTGTTTTGAAGCCATCTTAAGCCATTTGTTTTGGCTGAGAGATTGTACCTCCGAGGCAATGATTATGCTTTGTAAACAGTTGTTTATAAAGTCAGACTTTGAAAGAGAAGTAGGTTAATTGGCTTGTTCAGAAGCTCAAAAATAGGGTAGGAACATGGTATTGGAACATTTAGCCATCTGACCTCATCTTCTCTAACCACTTGCCCAAAATGACATCCACCCTCAACACACCTCTTTTCAGAGGCAAATCTGTTTTCTTTGTATTGGCAGAATCCTTTCTGGCCTCAGCATTATTAGTAGCTGTCTGCCCCAATTTTTTTTTCCAGGGGAAAATAGCTTTTGATGTTTTCATAGGCACAAATCTAATATTACATTCAAAGTGACAAGAATTGGTATTGGAAGTGAAAAATTGCATCTTTACAGCCAGACAAAAATAGGACAATAATAATGAATTACTTCCTCGGGGTTAAACAGGCTTGAGACTCTCAAACCTGACTTTATCAAAAGAGTTGGATCTATTTGAGTGCATATTATTGTGGGAATGGTGCCACCTTATTAATTTCTCCACAAATGTGCCTCCGTAATTACAATAATTTCACTGGAAAACAGCTTTTTGCGTGTTGAAAAAACTTGCAGGTTGAACTTTTATGTGCATTGGCAATCAGTGCATTAAACACCAATTAGTTCTGGGTATGTGAAATTGATGTTGGCATTCAGAAATTTTGATTATCAAAAGTAATCTCATGGCTGATTTATTCATCACCTGTAGTAACCAGTATAGGGGAGTTAATACCTAAATGCACAGCTGTGGCTTTTTTAATAGTGTAATTCATTCAAAACAGCTTCTTTAATAACAAGACATTTTTTTTTTTTCTAACAAGTAGCAGAGAAGTGTGTCCAAATGCTACATTACTGTTTTTAATGACACGTTGTTTGCGCATGCAGATTTACAGCCGAGTGGGCTGAGGAAATAATCACATGCTTTCTTAAGCACACTTTCCCTGATTTGTGAATCAGTCTTTTCTCTCATATGAGGTATACAGTGCTGTTTATTTGGATGAAGACAAACAAGACACAATTCACCAATTCTCACAGTCTGTCACACATTTTTTTTCTTTCTTTTTTATTTAAAAATTTTACCAACTGAATGAATGAAAGCACAAATTAACGACTGAACAGACAAAAAAAAAAAGAAAAGAAAAAATACACGTCCATGCACTAAAGTTCAAATATTTGTGGTGTGTAAAGTTAATACTTATTATTTATTTTATGTTTCATGGAATGGTATTTTAGTATAATTTATATGCTTTTTTAAAATGAATCCTAAAGTATGTTTGTAAAGTATATTTGTGATGCGTTTTTCTTCAGAATTCTGTCATACATAGAACCTTCACCTGAGCAGCATTTATATTGTAAGCAGTTTTTACTGTTACATTTGCATATGTATTGTATGCATGGTATTTGTTTATTAATTAATTTAAATATTGTCCTTTATTTATTTTTTTCTGCTAGTGAGTAACCAGTTGTAAATCAGATACACAAACAGTCACTCAAACAGGTTTGAAGCCATTTTATATATATATATATATATATATATATATATATATATATATATATATATATATATATATATATATATATATATAGTATAATTTATTATTTCATTAAGTAAAAGTTGTGTTGCTCTTGAAAATCTTTAGAAGAAAGAAACATCTACATAACATAATTGATTATTTAAAGTAAGAGCAGGGCTTTGGTCTCATACTTTAGTCTCAAAATAATCTGATACAAAATGGAGATAAAATACTTGAGATCAGATTGATATCTCTTTAGAATTTAGACTTTGTCAAACACAGTTTGTCACATCACTAGACATTCCACATTACTAAGGTCTTTTTGATGTTTATTTAATCTCATAGTTCAGAAACATCTGACGTATTTAAAAGATTATATATATATATATATATATATATATATATATATATATATATATATATATATATATATATATATATATATATATATATATATATTCCTGTGGACCCTAACTAAAACCAAGTTGTTGTTTTTTTGTTTGTTTTTTTTTGCAAAGTTCGTTCTTTATTAGTAAACTAGTTGCAAGAAGGCAAATACATGGCTATTTCTATCTTAAACAATAATAATAACTGAGCAACACTTATTACACATTTAGCAGCAGTGTGATGTCTTTCGGCTCTCTATACCAAACTTGTTCCTGGAAAGACTTGCACACTGTTTTCTTGAATCAATCTAGTTAAGGTGGTGTTGAGTTGATAGCCATGTCCCCTGGAAGAAATATTTACAGTATATAATTTTAATCAGTTGCATCTAATATGATTCTGAGAAAAGCGCAGTGAGCAGATGTTAGTGTGAATAGCTCTTGCGGTTCTCAGCATGGACATTATAAGCAGTAACCTCAAATACCACTCAGTGGCATGTTGTGTAGGAATGTTCAATAGAGAGGGCAAAGCAGGTTAATTGCAAAGACAATGACTGCAAGCTAGTTCCTGTCTGCATTCTAATTTACTATTTATTTTCATCTTGTAGAGTAACTTCCAAGCCTGTGTAGTTGATAGATAGATAGATATATAGATAGATAGACAGACAGACAGACAGACAGACAGACAGACAGACAGACAGACAGACAGACAGACAGACAGACAGACAGACAGATAGATAGATAGATAGATAGATAGATAGATAGATAGATAGATAGATAGATAGATAGATAGATAGATCCAGTTGTCTTATCATTCTGCTTATTGTATTTATTGCATTAATCTGTCCATATATAAACTATAAAAACCTATAACTAATCTATTTAATTAATTTTATTTATTTTTTTTACTCCCTGACTGCCATTTTAGACAAGGTATGGCAAATATAAGATGCAGAAAGAGTGAACCAATAACAAATTCACCGTGAATAGTCAGTGCTTAAGACTTCAGAAGCAACTTATCTAAAGATGCATTTAGAGAAACCAGTGCAGGGACCCATAAAATTGGTGTCACTTTTCACTCGGAAATAGCTGACCATCTAACTGTTATTCAAACACTTGCGATAAAACACAGTGCCATTTCCTTTAGCGTTACCAGCTGTGATATATCTAAACAGCACAACTCCATATCTCTCTTTACCATTCCCCCCCAAAGGAGAAACCTGGATACCTTCCTGCATCTGTTGGAGTTTTTATTTTTTTTATTTTTTTGTCATGAGAGATTTAGTCTCTACTCTCCGTGCTTACACAAGTTTTCAACCATTCGTCACCCTGGGCCTTATCTGTGGCTATTTCAATGTTCAGTGGGATCTTTCTACAGCACAGATAATTCCAGGGAATGGCAGCCATCCCGTACTATGACTGGGAATGGGGACGATAGATTTCACATCAGTGGAGGACACAGGCAGTCTGCTTTTTTGCTCCATTTATGGGTTGTGTAATTTAGAGAGCCGTACCGTTACCGATCACACTCTGACTTAGCTTCTTCAAGGGCAAAAGGATGCATTGCATCAGAGTTTGCCACCAGGCCACTATAGACTGAAACAGGATAGTCCGTTGATAGCTGTTGGTGTTAAATATGCAATTATACACTTGAAGATATCTGTGTAGACAATCTCAAGGGAAAAGTATAAACTGTCATACAAGAACCACCAACAAGTCAGCAGCTGAAGGCATGCAAGTATGGAAAAGGATACCGTCATATTGCTCACAAGTTGATATACAAAATGATTTATTAATAATTAATTATTATTAATTAATAAAGCAACAAGCCAATACCAAGTCAAGTACTGTATTATTGTTGGAGTACAGGCCATTTATACATCTGAGATACACAGAAAAATGTGTAACGATAGAGAATATGGTCATGCAGAATATGTATGTCCTCAAGTACTAATGAACAGCCAATATGTTAAAAGTAGGCTAGCTAAAAAGCAACTGGTTACATTTACATTTATTCATTTAGAAGACACTTTTATCCAAAGGGACTTACAGATTAGGACAGTGAAAGCAATCAAAAACAACAAAAAGAACAATAATATATAAGTGCTATAACAAGTGTCAGTTAGGTTAAAACAGTACATCCCATAGCATGGGATTTTAAAGAATATAATAAATAAAAAGAAAACAGAATAGAGCAAGCTAGTGTAAGAGGTCTTTACACATATGCACACACACACACACACATACAATTGCATAATAAATGAAAAGAAAATAGAATACAAAAAGATTAGAAAGTTCGATTTTTTTTTTAAGAATAGAATTAGAATAGTGAGTGTTAAAGTAAGAGAGTCAAATAAAAATGGAAGAGATGTGTTTTAAGACGATTCTTGGAGATGGCTAAGGACTCAGCTGCTCGGATTGAGTTGGGGAGGTCATTCCACCAGGAGGGAACATTTAATTTAAATCGGATCATCAGGATGGAATGAAAGGTAGAGTTAAGTGTCATCAGCATAGCAGTGGTTAGAAAAGCCATGTTTCTGAATGACAGAACCTAATGATGCCATGTAGACAGAGAAGAGAAGTGGTCCAAGAACTGAGCCATGAGGCACCCCAGTAGTTAGACGTTGTGACGTGGACACCTCACCTCTCCAAGATACTTTGAAAGACTAATCTGATAGGTAAGACTCAAACCATTGAATTGTGGTTCCTGAGGTGCCTTTTTGTCAGTAGGGTTGATATGAGGATCTGGTGGTTAACCATGTCAAAAGCAGTGAACAGATCAAGCAGGTAAGTACTGAAGATTTGGATTTTGCTCTTGCCAGTCTTAGAGCTTCAACAAGGCAAGGCAGTCTCAGCTGAATGTCCACTTCTGAAGCCAGATTGGTTGCTGTCAAGGAGGTTTTTGTGTGTGAGAAATGTAGAGACTTGGTTGAACACAGCTTTTTCAAGTGTTTTTGCAATGAAAGGAAGAAGGGAAACTGGTCTGTAGTTCTCTAAAAGAGATGGCTTGAGTAGTAATTCAATTCAGTAATTAAGTATTTTTACGTCGCGCCACACTGCTTGCGTCTGATGTTGACACGATGTTAGTTAATGTCACATTCTGATGCTGCGTTTGGTTTTTCATTCCACATTTTTTTAAATTAGCACAGCCCAAACATTTTTCGGGCCTCCTATTGAGGAACCCGAATTTAAACAAATAAGCAGGTGTTCATTGTAATTTTCCAACATCTCTCGACAGAGACCCGGAGACAAACTCAATATATTTATTCCCCCAAATCGTTTTCTCTCTCTCTCTCTCTCTCTCTCTCTCTTTCTCTCAATTGCAATTTGTTTATTTCATCAGTTGAAAACGTTTATCCCCCCACCCCCCACCAACACTCATCTCAGTGATTGAGACTATATTGTCTAATTTGATGCCAAATTAAGGTCTCCTTGCAATCTTGTGATGGAAGTCTCCATGAAAACAGTGCACATGTAGGAAAATACTACTACTACTACTACTACTACTACTACTAATAATAATAATAAATAAATAAATAAATAAAACTTGGTGTATATTATTATATATTCAATATAGTAAGAGGTGTTTGGAACCTTCTTGGATGATAATAACGAACTATGCAATTGCATGTGATATAATTTGTGGTGCACTTCATTAAAAACTACCGCTTTGATACATTTTATACCTTATTGCTTGATTAAAATATTATTTTATTTAGCAAATTCATTAAGTCAACTATCTGTTATATGAATTACCATTACTGTCCTGTATAGCTATTGCACATAACAGATGAAATCATTTAATTACACCTTTCAGTGTGTTTAATCACTGAAACTCCCTCATCCTGATTACAGTTGAAACACATAATTGATTAAACATTACTGAAAGAAACACTGCCCTCAATTTTCTCTTCAGATCTCTAGAACAGATGAACAGATGTCCATTTTGAGTACCACATGCTAATAAAGCATGTCATATTTTTTTACTTTATTTATTTATTTATTTTTTGTTGTTGTTGTAATGAGCAAGAAAATGCATGAATGCAAATATTCCAACCTCGCAATTAATTGATTCTCTGCTCGTTTCCTGTCTGATGCTGCAGTGTTAAGGGATAATTAGACACAGAGAGGACTGGCCCTGACGAGAGCTTTATTAACGTGGGAGAGAGTGATGGCAACACATCTTTTGGCCACTGAACGAAATGAGATGAAAATTGCTCTAGCCTGGGGGGAGCTGCAGGAGGGTCGGCTCCGTGCTGGGTGGGCAGTGGAAGAGCAAAGCTGGCAAGCCGGTCCCGCCACATCCATCTTTCCTGTCCTGTGGGACCCCTAACCCCAGGCATTGTTTTAATCACCACAGAGCTATCTCCTTATCCTCCTTCCTATGGTTTTTCCACCTGTCTCACATCTCTGTCCCTTGTCAAGCATAATTCAGCTTGTTGTTTAAATTTGTATGCATTTTTGCATTTATCTCTTGCTGCCTCTATTATCTCTACTTTGCTCCCTCTTCTCAACTTGAGACATGAGGCATCCCAGCAGAATGCCAGTTTAAATGCCATCTGAGAGCAGTGTCGTGCCTTCTGTCAGATGGCATGTTTTATTCAGAGAAAGCAAAAAGTCAGGCCTGCCCTGCTCACACACTTAACCAACTCTTATGTCTGTTTGTCCAAGTGTGAGTAACTGAGAACATTATTATTATTATTATTATTATTATTATTATTATTATTATTATTATTATTATTATTATTATTATGTAGACTGCATCTGCTTTAATGTGCAATTTCCTTTAGCAATTCAATAATAATAATAATAATAATAATAATAATAATAATAATAATAATAACATCCTTATTTTACTGAATGAATTGTTAGTACTACAGTAAAATAATAATGATAATCTATGTAACATCCATGTTATTTCAATGTAAAACATTTTTTTTTTACTAGACAAACAAACAAATAAATAAATAAATCATAGAAAGCAGTGATAATGTTATTGCAGCCTACATTGACATTTTTATGACTTTCTATTCTGTTTTCACTTATTAAAAACATAATTTTAACAATAAAACAAAAAGAAAACAAAAGTTACTATACAAATGTTGTCTTGTAAAAAAAAAAGTGTCAAATAAATCAATAAATCAATGACAAATTTAAAAATATTAAATAATTGACAATGGAATTATATGTTTTGCCTGCATGTGTGTGTATATATTCTTCACTTTGTGTTTGTGTGTGTGTGTGTTTGTGTGTTTGTGTAATACTACATATTATTTATATTACTATTATTATCATTAGCTGTGAATTATATGGTTTTCAAGCAATTAATTTGTGTCTTTGCATACTCCTGATAACACTTAGTGCTGCAGTGTAGTGTATTATATTTCTCATATCTTGTCTCTGAATAAAATGTCTTTGGAGAGCAGCATGCATTCTTTACATCTCTTACAGTGCTTCCACAGAAAATGCTGCTCTCTGTGAAATGTTATGGTGGTCAATTTAAAGACATGAATAAATAACTCAGTACATGTTGTTACCTAGTAGGGGTAAACGGTTTCCATTAGTAATAGAGATTACTATCAATCCACACTGAAAACATATGTTTATGTATACATATGATGTAATATAAAAAAAAAAAAAACATTCAAATATATTTGTAATTCAAGCAAGAAATCAAAAGTCTGTGTTTTGCATTTAAATTGGTCTTATATGCCACTTAAAAAAAAAAAAAAAAAACACACTATTTGGATGCTTCACTATAACCTAATATCGTGGTACAGATACAGAAATACAAGACCATAACACTAAAAAGAAACCATTGAATCTTGAAGGAAAAGGCAAGATAGCTTTGGTAGTATCTTGAAATGAAACTTTTTTTTTTTTTCTTGCTCATCTTATATATAATGGCAGCTTCTTCAGGGAGCTGGTGTGAGGTTGTCTGAAGGCTGAGTGGAATGGATTCGGGTTCTAACAGACCACCGCATTCCTTATTGATCTGTTCTAAATGTTAGAAAGAAATAGAAAAATGTAAGTCTAAGAGAACTAGAAAAAGTTGAAGAAAGATCGAAACCAAGACGAGAAATTATTAAGTGATTTAACTACTGGGATGGTCTATATCTATAACTTCTCACTGTGTTAGAATGGCTGAGACTTCTCATCAATGTACTACAACAAAACTGGGAAAGTGGGATCTGGCCAACCACACTCTTAAGATTATTCCACAGAGCACAGCGATAGCAGCGCTAAAGTGGTTTGATTTCCAGGGAATGCATATTGATTCAAATGAAAGTTGCTTTAGATAAAGGCACCTGTGTAATGCACAAATGTAATTTACATTATTTAATGATGGAATAACATCCAATTTCCAAACTAGCATGTGCTTATGAAGTGGAACATACAATGATAATAAAGTGTAACTTAAAATCATTATAAAGAAGCTGCAAAGTTGAAAGTTTTTTTCAGTATCGCCATGGGAATGTCTAATTAACATGAAAATGTTCTCTTTTTTTCAGAATGACATGTAAACTGAATCTTTCTGAGGTGTGAAATCAGTTAATTAAGGATATTGAATTATAATCAAGAAAGTATACCATTATTATACAACATGAAAAGTTGCTATATTTATCAGATTAATAATTTAAAATGTGCAATGTAAAAGCAGAGTAAAAATTTTAAATGTCATGTGAAAGCATTATTCTAAGAATTAGTGCACATTATACATCTATACAGTGTGTTATACAGTACATTAAAGTGCTGAGAAATATCAATTTACTACATGTACTTAATATATGGTCAAGGTTAGAATTAAGGTTTGGTTTAGGATTACTTGCATGTAATTATGCATTAAAAAAACTATAATAGTAAGTAGTATAAAGTACATGTAACGTGTGTAACAAGGACACCAACATTTACTTTGTTTTGCATTGCATCTGATGAACTGGGCGAAAAGGAGAAAGATATGTTAAGGTTGGTATTTATAAACTTACACTTGGTTTGAGGCTGAGAACAGAATTGTGAAAAGGCCGTTAAAAACTAAATGTAGCAAAAGTATGTCTTAACAAAATCAGCAGGTAGATGCAGTAAATAAGCCTTTTCATTTGGAGAAAAAAAAGGGGGAAGATGGGAAAGAATGGAAGATCAGGCAAACAAGGTGAAGGTCAAGCTAGCAATATGAGCAGAAGAGCAGAAATTGGCTTCTTGGCACAAATGTCTAAAATCCTGTTACTGCCTGGGCTAGTCAATCCTCTTTATTGATTTGTTAGAGCCATTGTATGGTTTTAGAGTGAAGAGTGCAGGACTCACTCAGTAATAATAAAAGAAGCGGGCGAAGAAGAAAAGAAAACAGTGCTTTCCTGGTTTCAAGTGAATTCAGAGAGGCTTACCAAGACCAGCATGTGTCTCAAACATATCAAATATGATTGGTACAAAACCATCATTGGGATTTAGGTATAATAAAACATAATAGAAAAAATCTTAAAAAAAAAAAAACACTGGGTGATATTTATCATTATAGGGTGGATGTGTACACACACTTCCAGAACACATTTATATTCAAATAACAACAAAAGTGAATTTTGCATCTGATGACCACTTTAATGTGTTTCAAAATCCAGTCATAAATGCCAGAGGAGTCTGCATTCTGTCTTTGACAGCAAAGTGATTTTGAATGAGAACTATTTCCAGTGGGAGACTCAGTCACCCCCGTCCAGTCTGAGAGGTCCACCCTTCTGGGCAAATGTCCCATTGGCACATTACACATGCTGGAGGATGTGGAATGGAAAAGGATGTGGGAGCCAGTGAAGAGCTGTGGAAGCTTAAACAAAGAGGCTCTTTCTTGAGTTGGGAAGTTCCTGCCATTTTCACCCCACAATTTCGTTGAATATCACACAGTGAAAACACCTGGAGATATGAGGCAATTTTCCTCTCCAAAGACTATCCTGTGTTCTTAAACATGGCCATTACTGCTTAGAATTTGGAGTTTAATCATGAAAGGCATCCCTGGAGCAATGAATTCGGTGTGAAATTAACAATAAGCCCTTAATTATCTCATCTCGGAAGCAAAGTCAAATCTTGATAGAGGCCGCTTTTCGTTTGGCAAGTGCAGTTCCTGTTCAAACCACCCAAGGCAAACTTAAATTCCATTATTAATTATTCGAATTTTGGCACAGTCGTAAAGTTCAGGCACACACTGGATTGATCTAATCTTTTTGTCCGTGCTCATGCCAAAATGATTAAGATGGAAACGATAATGCAGCCATCTCTCTTAGTAATTAACTAATTAGGAAAAACAGCAATGGCACAGACATGCCTATTAAAGGGGATAACCATGGGATAAAGGGAATATCCATCCCATGTATTCCAGCCCAGAGTTAGCTGGGTTCCGAGAAAATTACAACTTCCAGTGTACCTCCAAGTCTCTAAAGATATAGAGTGTACATCACCTCTTACATCCCTGAAATTCAGCTCTGACCTGCAGTTTCTGAACCTCGGTGGGGAACCGTGGCAGCCCCATGCGGCCCGCTCCTGCTACAATGGAGAACAGATAACATCTGCACTCGACTGCCAGGACCAGACAGATGGTGAACAAGGGAACAGTGGGCAGGTGGAGGGGAGAGGAGGAAAAAGTAGAACAAGATTCGGTTTACAGGGCCGACTAGCTTTCCAAGCAAAACAGTTGTACCTGACGCAAGAGAGACCCATCAAACTTATCAGCAGTGCTTTTCATGTCATCAGCTTACAGCAGGAGTGACGGATATCTTGATTTCAGAGGGAAAACACGATTGGAGCCAATAGCTTCTCCTCTAGATTATGTGGTTTAAAAGAGATTCCACAAGAGCTGAGAAAGCAAAGCAATCTGAATAGCAATGTAGAAACCATTTAAAAATTAAAGGACTGTTTCTATCCATGATTCCCAGAAGAGTCAATACAGATCAAATGTGATTTGGGGAAATGAGAAACTGGCAAGGGTAATTTTATCTTGGAAGTGCCTCTAAAAAAAAAAAAAAAAAAACACTCTTGCATACAAATAAATAAATAACTAACCACATTTTGATTACAGTTGAAGTCAAACGTTTGCATGCCCCTTTCAGAATCTGCCAAATGTGAATTATTTTCTGTTAAGAGCCAGGGGGTGAAAACCTTTAAACAGAATGGAGATCTGTGCATTGCTTCCACACAGTGAACACCAAAAGCACTGAGGTTGTTCCCTTTCAGGCTCACTTTAACTGAACAGGGTTTGGTTGAATTGCACTATATGCAAAAACACAGATGCCTTTAAGCTGTTTAAACATCAAATACTGAGCCTTACAATAGTCAACACACACACACTCATACAAAAAGTTGACAAGTCAAGCTTTTTGCAATCCAGTTGGCACAACTTTCTTATTGCTGAGAAAAAAGCAAGTTGTGTGACCATAATCAGAGCTATAGCAAAACTACTGAACTCTTCTCGAGGGGCTCTGCGATGCCAAGTGAATAAATAAATAAATGAAAATGTAAATAAATTAATTAACAAACAAAAGCCTTGGTTAGCAGCACAGTTTTACACTGAACAAAATCTGAATTAAAAAATCAAACCCTGGGGAATCATGCTCTAGTAATGAGTTTACAGTTCCAAACAGTCTCTACCCAAGTGGTCGACACAAAATCAGAACTCACCCACTTCACAGTCTTTCCTCCAAGAACCACATACTCCCTTGGGAGAGCATTGCTTTAGCACAGGAATGCTTTTTTATATACTGCAATCTGTTTAATATGCATAAACATGTGCTTAATTGTCTGGGAAAATTGTCCCACATATTCTTAATCGCTCAACCTGTTAGCATGTTCAGTTTGTGTGTAGGAGGCATGCTTTTTGATTTCCCTAAAGAGCACCGTTGCTCTGTGGTGCTTTCTATGTTGCTCTCTTTGATAAGACCAACAATATATATTTTCTAAAATATGTGGAGAGAGCTGTCTGTAGACCAATTAGCCAATTAGCAGTAATGTATTTTTTTTTTGCATTAAAAATCTGATAGACCTTTCGCTACATAAGGAAAACTGTCATTGAGTGCATGTTGAGGGAATAAAGTGTCCTAAATTCCTCAATGTATTTATGGGGTTAAATAAATATTAAATATAAGTATTTTTTTCTTATTGGAATTTCTTATGTAAATCTCAAATTATTTATACTATAAAATAGAATAGAATAGTGCATAAGTCCACAAAACTGAAAACTTGTTTGATCACAATCATTGGTGGTGGTGTTGTTTTTAGCAATTGCGATCGTTGTCTCTAGTGGTGCATAAATGACATAATGTGGTTTTAAAGCTTGGATCAATGCATTCTATCTGCTGTACTTGTTGGGGTCAAGAGGTTTTCTGCTCCATGTTTGGGGAGTGTCGGTGGGGTCAGGTGAGCCCTGGAGCATTTCCAAAACGGCACTTTCCCTGCAGCAATATATGTAAGAATACTGGATGTTTCAAGGAAATCTTCTGCTTGCTGTATTATGAAATGTTATAAATAAACACTGCTTCAAACTGAGAAATTCAATAAGCAATTCAATAATAGGATCGATAAACTACTTAGGGTACCCAATTTTGTCTCCTGGGCTCTTCTACTGACTTAACCTCCACTAAAAAAAACTCACAATCCAATATGAGTTTTATTAGAGCTGTCTCCAGCCGACAGCGTTACAGATTATCAGATTATATGACACTAATGAATACTTATGTAAGAAGGATGCATTAAATCAATCACAAACACAGTAAAAACGTCTCGGTTATGTACGTAACCCTCGTTACGTCTCCCTGGTGAGCCATGCCATCATACTCACCGAGCCTAACTCCATACCGAGATAAGAGATTCTCTGCACCGGGGGAGCTCGCTCTTCTCTCGGTTGACCTGAAGCTCCAACTGACTGAGGTGCTGGAGCACCAAGTCCCTGTACGCACAACTCCTTTCGGGACCAGGCCATAATGAGCCAGTCATCGAGTTGAGGATCCTGATGCCTACTTCCCAGAGTGGGGCAAGGGCACCCTCCGCGACCTTGGTGAAGACACAGGGGGACAGGGTCTGTATCGAGGGAGGATCGAAACATGAAGTACGCGTCTTACAGGTCGATTGCTGCAAACCAGTCTTGGGGCTGAACGCATTTGATAATGCGTTTCTGAGTCAACATCTTGAACGGGAGGTTGTGCAGGGCCCGATTCTCGGCTGGAGGGACCGGCTCAATTGCATCCTTTGCCAGCAGCATAGCAATCTCCTCGTGCAAGACAGAGGCATCCCGGACTGCCAGCGCAGTCTCAAGCTTGCCATTGAACTTGGGAAGTCGCCGGGTGAATTGAATTGCTTAACTGAGTCAGACCATCTGAATGGATAGTCAAGGCATGCAGGGCAGAGGCAGCTTGGTCCACTGCACTGTAAGCTTTGGCAAAGAGAGCAGCCGACAGCTTACAGGCCTTGGGTGAGAGGCATGGACTATTCCTCCCATTGGCGGCATTTTGCGGACACAAGTGCACCGCAATCGCACTCTCCTGCTGGGGAATGTCGACGCACCCCTGTCGCCATCCAGGGTAGTGAGGATGGAGGAATGAAACGAGCTGTTTCCGGCTGTGAAAAGGGGCCACGACTACATCACTTCCCCATGCACATCCGGGAAGAAAGGAACCAGAGCAAAACGCGGTTGTGAGTCGCGCTCTACACCGAGAACCAAACGAACAGCCATGAGCACTCAGGGCTGGGCGGTGCATTCACCTCCATTCTGATGCTCACAGTTGCCCGGGCAAGCACGGCTGTCAACTCTAGGTCCAATTCGGCAGTGGCGACTACACCCGAGGGGGGCATGCCCGATGCTGCAATTGACATCTGATCCCCGGTGGCAAACTGAATGACCCGTTGGGCCTGCCATAAGACAGCCCAGCAGTAGCACAGGACAACACTTCGGAAGGGATAAGAGGTCCGTGGTGTGTGGCCCGGCTCTCACTGTCACCTTCAAATCTCCCAGAGCACTAGCCGCCGGTCCTCTTCTCGTGGCAGAGAAACCGGAACGGGTAGTGACAGAAGGGTCTGCTCCTTTCCCTTTAAGAAAGAAGAGACGCAATCGCAGTGTTGCCATGGTCAGACACGCAGTGCGTGCATGAACCATCCACGAACTTCAACGAGACACGAACTTCAACGAGACAACGCTCGTGGCCATTGTCAGAGAACAGGAAACGACCGCATCCAGAAGGACACGGACGAAATGGCATCTTTAAAAAGATGCGAATCGTCTGTGATTTGCTCTTTTAGGAAATCTGCTCTCTTAATTGAAGCACCCAGGGGAATCGCTGAAAGGGACACCGCTGTTTGTGCCGTACCGCCAGCGAGAACAGCTTCCCGCCACACAGCAGATGAATGGCTTTGTGGAGTATAACAGCTTTCATACAACCGGCTCCGAAGCAAAAATCTAATGACTGGATGCACCTGTCACCCTTTGTACCTGTTGGCATGGGGAGTGGCTCAGGTATGTTAAATCCACTAGCCAATTTTCATTGGCATTTTCTCTTAAACTCAGAGATGATTGGCCTCCCAAGTGAGACCCCCCCCCCCCCCCCCATATGTCGTTCGACATAACTAGTAGTGACCGACAGATAGGAAAATAGTCTGTTATAACTTTATATTCATCACATAATCCTGGCAAAAATCTCCATATAACAATTATTTTGGAAGGATCATGTACAGGGCTTCTTTTTTTCTTTTTTTTAGCTTTGACTAAACAGAACTTTTATCATTGAAATGTACTAGCAACACATGCATTTGCAAATTAATTGGCCACTTACTGGTGGGCATGGAAACTCAAAAGACATCATAACAGGATTGAAAACATTTCATGTCATCCAATTCTCAATCAAAATACAGTTTAATCAAACCTCGCCCAAATGGGTGGGAAAATGTCCCATCTGGCACTGTTGCTGGCAGATGAATTCAGCATGCTTGTCATTCTGTATTTGACTTATGTATCTGTTATAAGAGAGTTACTGTGCTATGATATCATTAACCAAGACATCGGCTGTTCTATGAGGCACAGGTCTGGCACAGATGACAGTAGTCTATCAAAAGCCAGTTAACTAACATGGTCTAGCATACATGTTATGATGCAGCTGGTAGCTGGTAGTTTTTGTTGATCATAATTCATTTAACAGTACTGCATTCCACTCAAATGTTTACTTTGAAAATAGACAGTTAAGCTGATTACAGATGTTTTCAAAGGTAGTGTTTGGGTGGGTGCAGATGGTGTTGAATTGCTTCTGCTATATCAAGCATTGGTGTTTCTGCTCTTGAAAATATTAGAAAGCTCTCTTTTGAAATGTGGCTGTCACTACAACTAATTCATATGTTTTGTCAGGTTTGTTAACATCAATGCATTGCGTTGTCAATTATGACCACACAGATTAAGCAGTAAAGCCAGAACAGAGAAATGTACATGAATTCATGTAAATATGACTGAAAGAGTGTGAAAACAAACCGTTGAAAAACAGCAGGAGTAACACGTGGAATCGGTGTTCTGGGGTATGCCTTTAATTAACTAAACTGATAGAAATCAAATTACTTTCAGCTTTCTTCACAAGTACGGATAAAGCAGAGTGTTTTTCTGGTTGTTTTCCTGCCAAGCGTAATTAACTAATGAAGATATGTGCTTAGAGCTAAGAATGGCATTGTGAGTTAGTTTCCTTGTTTACCTGTGTCATGTGGTGACATCTTCACCTCATTTTATTAGTTCAGCCATTGTATAGTACATTGCCATGAGAAAAATGTGACATCTTGCCCTTAAAAATAACTTGTAATGCATCACTGGCCTTGGAAAGTGGTTATATTCTATTTAAGTGATCTGACTCAAGCCCTGTTACACTTGAAATTAACATTAATATCCATAATTTATTGGGTCATCTGATAATACAGTATGTGGTCAGCAAAGAACCATTAGCACACATTTCCAGCAGCCACAACATGATATGGCCATATGCATTCTAAGATGCAAGGTTTTGCAATAAAATCTCATTAACATCCAGTCCAGTAAGTGATCATACTGTAGGTGTTGTTAACAGTCGCTGAGGGAGGCCGCAATTTTTGGGGGGCCATGCCACTGCACCCACACATAATAAAATGCCCACTACATTCCTCTTGCTCAATCATTTTACCCATAACTCTCATTGAAAATGAACTGTGACCTAAGGGCTAGCTCTAAGCAGCTCCCCATTCTATTCTTGGCTGACCCCCTCACTTCAGCTGCTATCAGTATATGCCACAGAAACGGGATAAACAGCCTACCTCTTTATCTGCTAGAAGCCAGTACATTTAAACTTATCAATTTTATCACAAAATAAAATTGGCCCCATCTGCTTTAAAGCATCCACTGATAGTAAAGTTGTAATTTTAATTGGTTTATTACAATTTTGTAAAGTTTTTGTTTACAAAAACAAATACTTTGTTTACTTTACTGAAAATACGAATAGTATCAGTGGTTTTTAGAAATTATTTGTTTTACATTTTGCTCTTACAGTAAATTCTCCAAAAACGTCTAGGGTTACGCATGTAACCATGGCTCCCCAAAAGTGAACAAGGTGCTGCATCCCCTAGAGGGCACACTGGGGAATGCATCCAGCATGAACATTGCCTGAAGCACATGTGAAACAACGCCAATCTATTGGTCCACCTGGCCCATGATGTCATTGGTGGGGTGCCCAGAAGTATAAAGGGACACATGCTGAACACATCATTTACCTAGCTGTCTGGAGGCCCCTAGGTTGCGCAGCGTAGAGTTCCCTTGAAGGGGAACTTAATATTCACTTACATAACCTCACTATAACCTTGATAAATGTACTTGTATTATATGTTTGTATAATATGTTTTTATTTATTTATTTATTGTTTTAATTAATGCTGTGGTGTAATATATACACATTACGGTTGTCACAATACCATAAATATATCTTACAATACTATACCAGCTGAAGTTTCACATGTGACAAAGTATTAAAATACCATGCAGTATTGTGTTAATTCAAGATTAAAACGCACAAAATAACTGAATTTTCATAGATACACATATGTAAATGACAACATACCAGGATTTCCTAAAACTGACATTAGGTTACATTAATTAACTGATTCATGCAGAAAGGAATCAAGTGACTGTATTTATGAATGGTTCAGTGATTCATTGAAAGTGAAAGTGAAAGTGAAGTGACATTCAGCCAAGTATGGTGACCCATACTCAGAATTTGTGCTCTGCATTTAACACATCCGAAATGCACACACACAGACCAGTAAACACACACACACACACACACACTGTGAGCACACACCCGGAGCAGTGGGCAGCCATTTATGCTGCGGCGCCCGGGGAGCAGTTGGGGGTTCGATGCCTTGCTCAAGGGCACCTAAGTCATGGTATTGAAGGTGTAGAGAGAACTGTACATGCACTACCCCCACCCACGACTTCCCTTTTGGTACCCATATCTCATGGGAAGTATATAAAAACACATAATTAATTTATAATGATAAAATAATTAAATTAAGTATAAATATGATTGATGATTTCTAAAGTCCAAAGATGTCCAGTCGCTTATTTTAACCACATTTTGAGTTAAAATGAAACCAATGATTATCGTTTCCTTGGACAGCCCTAACAACAAAGAAGGACAACAGAGAAGTTTGCTTAAAAGTACCCCTATTATGCTATTTTTAAGGTTCCTTATATTGCTTTGGGAGTCTCCTACAATAGCTTGCAAGGTCAAAAAATCCGTGAGTCTACTCTACTCTGATTGGCTCAGTCTTTTGTGATTGGTCTACCAAGTACCGTGCATGTCAGAAACGACACACCCATTGCAATAATTCCGTATTCTGAATGCTTGATCGAAAATACAAACATAAATTATTAATCATACTTAAAGTTTGTGATTCAGTGGGGCCAGCTGGTCCAAATAAACTGGGTAATGAGCCATCTTTCAAGAGCAAGCGTTCTGTGTTAAACTCCCCAAGATTAGAAAAGCAGTTGGCAGTAAAATGATGTGTTTGTGGACGGGGTCAAGTTATTCGCAACTGGCCAATTTAGAGCATAGGCGGGAATTATGCAAATATGTAGCCTTCACGGAAGAGGGATCCAGATTACTAACAACTCGTTTAGGCTGTACAAAGTTGATTATTTATTTTGGGAGACAATATATTTTCTTATTGTGCACTTTTGGCTTTATAACTTTGCAGATCATTTACATTCACATAAAGCTACATTACACAATGCATGGTAGGCAATATTGGACATGGCATTTAGGGGCACTTTAAAAGAGTAAAAAAATAGAACAGAACAAGGTACTCAAATGATTAAAACGGTTAAAAAAAAAACAATGTGCAGGTGTAAATGGCAATCTGCCACAGCTAACCACTTTTGGATGTTAATAAGAGGTGTGAACAAGGCTTAAGAGCTTCCTTTACATCTTGATGGTCTGTTTAGATCAGTAGCAGGGAAAAAAAAGAAAGAAAAGAATGCACCATGCTGTCCAAGGAGTGGTAAACACAGTGTTTGAAGGGGTGCAGGGTGCTTCTCAGAGGTAGGTCTCAATCGCGGCCTCCAAACACTGATTAAAGATAGAGATCACAGCAGGATGTGGAAGTAGAAAGAGCTACATCAAACAACCTTAGTGGCATGAAACAGGTATGTACCACTTTCTCTCACGTCTTGTCTCACAAACACACTCTCTTAAGCTTTTATCAGCAAGATGAACACAGGTGTGGGCTTTGGTGTAACTATTTTAATTCCTTATTCCCGGTTTAATGAGTTGGAAATCGTCCCTGTTTCTGTAATATGAACTGGGGTTAATGCAACTGGATCCACATAAGCCCCATGGCTTGATCAAAGCAAAACCAAAAAGAGGGTTATGGATCAGAAAGGATACGTTTAGTAGCTCAACATTTGCGGACTGTCAAAGCATGAGTTGGTGCTCTGACAGGCGCCTGGTGCTATGACATCAAACCTCCAAAATAGCCCAGAAAAGAAGTGATTTAAAAGAAGGCTATTTTACGTATGCATGTATATTTTAAGCACTTTAAACATGCTTGTGTATATCTGTAGGGATGTGGGCTGATGAAACTGGTCGGCTGATATATGAATGTGCTTTGCTTCTTGACCCTTTGCCTACAGTACACCAATAACCACACTGTAAAAAATTTCTTGTTGTTTTTACAAAAACGTTTTGGCAGCTGTGGTTGCCAGAATAATTTTGTAAAAATACAGAAAACTGTAAACACATTTACGTCAAAAACTGTTAATTTTACAATATAAAGCTGTAATTTACAAACAAGAAAATGTGAATATAAACCAGTAAATTCAACAACACACAAAATTAAATCTGTTTTGTACCTTGAAAATACTGACAACCACCATAATAATAAAGATGGTACTGTATAAGAGAAAGCCACATGAAGTATCAAAGCTCATCACAAGTAGCTTCACCACAAGCAGAAGTATATATTAACATATAGAAGGTGCACATTTATGGAAACACAAAACACCATCATGGTAACACACGTGATACTTAAATAATGCAAAAAACTTTCATTAAGCAACAGAAGATGTAACATAAAGCTCAAATGTACATAACTGATAACAAGAACTATTTAAAAACATGATTATTTAAACAAAATACTTTCAAACGTGGAGTGTCACGCAGGGAATTCTGGGAATATCAGTTTACAGTTTTAGACTGTAAATTATACATTGATTTGTTCTTTTTTTACTTCTAAAAGCTGTATAATTAACAGAATTTTACTGTAAATTTACATTAAATGCTTTGTTAGATCTTTTACAGTTTTTCCCTGTATATAGTACGGGAACTTACTGTTAACCTATTATCAGTTTTTTTTCCGTAGCGTTTTTACAAAATTTTACAGTTAAAATTACACTTATTTTTTACAGTGCAGTACAAAATAAAAGCAACTAAAAAGTCCATAGAACCAACCCAAGTGTTTTTTTAGAAACTTTGTAAATAGTTATTTTCAGTCTGTTCACAAATTTTATCAGTTTTTGGGTCAATGGAAAGTTTTCAAATATACGCTACTATTCAAAAGCTTGGGGTCAAAATGATTTTAAATGTGTTTTAATCTGTGACCATTACACTCACCATTATACTGATCAAAAGTGACAATACAGACATTTACAGTGTTACAAAAGATTGAAATGCTTTTCATTTGAACTTTCTATTCATCAAGTCAATCAATCAATAAATCCTGAAAGGAATATATCATTGTTTCCACAAAAAAAAAAAAAAAAATGAATGAATGAACAAATGAATGAATGAATATAGATTTTATAATAATTTGAATTATTATACTGCAATTATTGTTTTGATCTTCCATTTTCTGGCATACTATTTTTGTTGTTATCCAGTCTACAACTATTTGTATTACTATTAGTATTAGTATTTAAGTATGTATGTATGTATGTATGTATGTATGTATTTATGTATGTATGTATGTATGTATGTATGTATGTATGTATGTATGTATGTATGTATGTATGTATGTATTTATTTATTTATTTATGTATGTATGTATGTATGTATGTATGTATGTATGTATGTATTGTATATGGGCAGATCTCGGGCTCTGCTGTAAAATGTTAGAAATAAAAAAGTCAATTAATAATAATAATAATAATAATATGAATTTACTGTATGAATTACATTGATGATAATAAGAAATGTATTTTCTTTGTATTTAAAATTTATTAAAACAGAAAATCATTAGTTTAACTTGTAATTTAACTTGTTTTTAAATAATTTTCATCAAATAAATGTTAGCTTGGTGAATTTATCATTAAGCATTAATTATCAATTCATAAATATCATAAAGTTTTTGAGGAGTCAAACTTGGTGACTTTGGCACAGTAATTACGTAATGTCTGTTTTTTTTTTTTTTGTTTGTTTGTTTTTTTTTTGCATGTTGGTGAAATCACTTATTAATAAGCAGATTTGTTAAAATGTTTTTCTAAGACATAATAATAAAAAGCTATACCTTGCTGCATAATAGGTTTTGGTAGCACTTTATTTTAAGGTGTCCATGTTACATACAATGCATGTACATACTACTTACTAATTACTCAAAAGTATAATTACACTGTAACAAGGACACCTTTATATATATATATATATATATATATATATATATATATATATATATATATATATATATATATATCACATCAGCCATGTATTCTTTATATTATGAGTTACAATTTTAATGTTTTGTTAAATGAATTATGTCAAATCAATTAAAAAGTGTCTTAAATGCAAAATCACAATCCCATGTAAGAGTAAAATCCAATCAATTGTAAACATTTTATGAGTATGATGTGTATTAAAATCATGCTGTTCACAGAAATATCTTGTCTCAGCCTGCAACAGTTAACAATGATCAACTGCATTTAGCCATTCAACTGCAACTGCCATTTTCGACCATGATTTTCACCCAGCTGTGCCTTCCTGCATAAAATACATTTTTATTGGACCCAAACATAATGTCCAAAATGAAACCGTGTTAACTTGGTTTAAATTATCAATTTGCTTAGTGCACTGTCTGTTGTACTGCGTAACATTAAGATATGTTTTTTTTAGCTTGGACAAAAGACTTGGCTGCTGACTGCGAAAGGAGTGATTACACTAATGCGATGCAATGAACTGTGGAGTCCATGATTCCAATGCGTGGATAATAATATAGTTTTGACTGACAGCGCAGTGCTTAATGGTGAGATTTGTACAGGACGTCGGAGTCCTTAAATAATTTATTGCGGAGGGCAATGAGGCAGGAGGATATGGCGCATGGCTTTGAGCTGCAAGGGTTTTACCCAGGCAAGGTCAGCATACAGCAGAGATGTAAACGACAGTGTAACCGATGCATACAATAGATGTGACAGACCTCGTAATGTCCTCCGAATGAAGGCGACATGTATAGAATGTATATTGGAATGAAGAACATCCAGGTATGTTTCTGGGCTGAACTGTGCTGGGAGAATTTGCATAGTGATGTCGCCACTCAGGATCGTTCACTTGTCTATTGTCTGGCTGACTACTAGTTATATGTATATGTTTTGTTATATTTAAATACATTAAATCTCTCTGCTTTAGAAAACAAAAAGAGATGTAAGAGTATACAAGACTAGGGGTGCGCCCTAATAGTTGAATAACTGTTAATCAATGAGAAAAGGCTTGGTCATCCAAACACTCCACTATCATTCATCAACCTCAGATATGGCTTATCATCTGAAATGCATCAGTAGAAACTTACCTGACTGCTCAATCTAATATTAACCTAGAACAATGTAAGCTATTCAAGTGCCTATGTGGAGTGTTGAAGCTGAGTATTAGCGAGCTCACTTCAGGACAGATGAAGGTGATGGTACCCTGACACTCAAAATAACAACAAAACATTGCACTTTTGTAAAATAATAAAACATTTAAAGCCATTTCTGTCTCTGTGAACTTGTGAGCAAAACTCAGGAACTACAGTTTTATTTTCCTTACAGACATGAAAAACACACACATATATATATATATATATATATATATATATATATATATATATATATATATATATATATATATACATACATAGTGAAATTTCTACTTTCAAATGAACCAATTCAAATGGAAAACAAATATATGAAACATATAAGCACATAAACTACTGCGGAGATGACGAGTCAGTTTCGCAAACCTCTTTTAACTCAAAAACAAAGTTTGTCAATAAATTATAAACATTTTAATGCAACTTCCTTACTGTTTTTCCATGACATGTTCATACAAATCTATCTATCTATCTATCTATCTATCTATCTATCTATCTATCTATCTATCTATCTATCTATCTATCTATCTATCTATCTATCTATCATTCCCGTGATATGTTTTATAACTAGTCTCAGCTTTCAACAGTAACCAAGGGTGAACTGCATTTAGCCATTCAACTGCAACTTCCTTCTGAATGGTTGTAGCCTTGTAGTTAAACAACAGGCCAGGGAACCAGACATTTGTAGATTCAAACACTTCAAAGTTTCATTCATGGACTCTTATCATTGTAGTGTAAAGCAGGGTGTCTGGCTGTGGTGTACTGTAAGTGCCCTGGATAAATGTCAGCCAAATGATTTAGTAACCTAGTTATACATCTCTCCCTTAAAAAATGAGTATCTTATACAGATAATGTCATACATGTCAACATATCGACGACGGTGTTCTCTACACATGATTGCATTTTATCTTTGCAAAGATAAGAGGCAGGGTGTCTAAGTTTATTATGTTATCCAGCAAACAGCAGCAGGATAGCTGCTTAGAAAATCCTCTTGAGTATAGAGAAGTAGCAAAGGAATCAATAACCTTTTCATTGAGACAATAAAAAAAAAAAAAAAAAATCACTGTGAGTTTGCTCAACTGTCAACATTTTGGTTGGGCACAAATTGTACAAAGCGACCTACTGCATTCATTTTCTTCCCTGAAGAACTTTCAAAATGTCACTTACATCCCCTTTAGCCCCATACTTTAAAATTGTGTTTTTTGCCCTTTCTTTAAAGGTAAAATGTGCCTGTGCCACCATTGTTACCATACTGAATTGCAAAAGTAATTTTAAATATATATTCAAACAGGTTTCCTAAACTCTTTTGGTCGGTCAGGTAAATTGGTCCCACCTCAGACACAGAGACATTGATAGAGATAATAGTATTGTTTTGCCATGCTTCTCAACCAAACAACCATGTACAGTACAGAATATAAAACCATATACACAACAAAACTCTACAGAGGACTCAATCTATAAAAGGGCTAATTGTCTCTGCACAATCAGATGGAAGATGGGGAATTATTTACACATACAAGAAAATACACACTTCTCATTAAAATTGTAGAGTAGATAATGCTACAGCTACTGTCTTCTTCTTGGTATTGCATTCTCTCTGGTCTGAAAGGACGCTGTCCATGAGTCTTTGTAAACACAATTGCACTAAGATCAAATATAACAGTGAAAATCTGTTTCCAAGGAGATGTTAATTAGGAATAATGGCAGACAGACTCACATCTCCAATTATAAGCGCATTGAGGTAGCTTTCTCTGTCTTAAGTGTTCTGAGCTTAATGGCATCTAATTAGTCAGCTCCTAACTAGCCCTTAATTAATTTGGAAAACATTAGAGTAATTAGCACCTTACTGTCCTTTTGTCCACAAATGAACTGCAAATTTCACATCTTGCTCCGTACTTTGATAGAGACATTCACCTTCATTTACCAGTTAAAGGGACAATTTACCAAAAAATGTCAATCCAAACCTGTATGCTGTTATTGGTACCATGGAATGCAAAAGTGGTTCAAACTAAAAAATGAATGATTTAAAATAGTATATATATATATATATATATATATATATATATATATATATATATATATATATATATATATATATATATATATATATAAAATTTTAGTCTGTTCTCGTAAAAAGATTGTATTCCACAATGCTGGTGGAATGACATCATGAGTAAAAAAAAAATACAGATTTGTAATTTCCAGCACAGCTATTCCTTTATCCTATCCAGCTGTGCAGCCAGTACACTAAATAAATAAAATACTTGTATGCCCTTCTCTAACAATGATATTGCCCTGAGGGCCCAGATATAGACTGCTTTAGAAATCAGGGGATGGATGGGCGAACTGTCTCAAATCGACTGATTCGAGATTCTGGTGTGGCCAATTACTAATTTTGGTACAATGCAATTTGGACCACTTAAAAACTATGCAGTCCAGTCATGGAAAGTCTTGTAATGCCTCAGCTTAAATCATTCCTCAATTTACTCCAAATGGGAGAGAGAAAGTGGGAAAAAGTGAAAGTGGAGAGAAGGGATCTGATAATCTCTATCAGGACTAGGGCACATTGAACCATGTCAGGGCATTTGGTAACAGGCTGAAACTATCTAGGGAGATCATTTAGTCAGAAACTTGAAGGCTAAAGCTGTAGCATCTGCTGGCTGTTGATAAAGGGTCATTTTGGGGATTGGATCCCTATCCATAACTGCAACATCCTGGTCTGTAACCCAACAACCAACCATGGGATTGGCCGAAAATAGAGACAGGAACAAGCCAAGAAATATCTATAACCAAACAATCTCTTGGTATTTTCTGACTTAACACTGGCACAGAATGAATGAACTCTTTTAGACCAACCCGATTGTGCAGGAAAACTGTTTTTGTAAGGTGGTCATGTACACTTATTTTATTTTAAATGAGACAGCTTAAAATAAATGTCACAGCACCTAAAAAACAACAACATTTCTTTAATACCAGTACACTGTAAAATTATGCATAAAATACTGATTAAACATAACTTAGTATATGTCTCGTATCATAAATACAGTGAAGCTCTTACAGCAAAAATGGAATGGTCAAACTTTAAAACTTACAACCCCAAAAATGTTAGTGTTTTAGTCATTTTAGTTTTAAAAGATTGATGGAACTAAGCTGTATATTTAAATTTGGATATGTTGGGGTTGGATATGTTCAAAGAAACATTAATGCAAAGGCTCTATTTATTTTCTATGTCATTTACAAATAGCTTCCTTTACAAAGTGAGAAAAGGCCTCCAAAATATGCAGTTTGCTCTGTTAATTGTGATGACTTTCACAGTCAAACACATTTAATGGTTGAAGAAAAGATTAAGCCATTTTCTTGTGTTAGCGATATGCACAGTAAGGTGTTCCATGCAAGGAAATGGGGGGGGGGGGCACTACTGAAATAAAATCATGAAAGTAGGCCAGACACTTCTTGTTAATCTCTCATTTAATTAGAGATTAGAGAGCGCTTATTGTCCATCAGACAACATGTGCATGGAATCTCAACTGGATTTCACAGATAAGACGTAAGCATTTGGACCTGTGGCATCTGCTTGCCAACAAAAGACGTGCTGTCTTTAGACTGTGTGGACGCTGATAACATAATGCTTTTTTTTCCCCTCTTTCTCTCTCTATTGATGAATGAACAGTGGCCTATTACAGCCAAAGTTCAACGCAATTGTTTTATTACATAATAACTACAATGCAATTACTACGTTATTACAATAAAAAATATTACTCTGCTTGAAAATTTTATTCTGTGTGTGAATTTTGGTTGGCTTGTTGGGGGGAGGGGGTTAAATGAAAAACTGTTTTGAATTTGTAACATTTGTGACACTTATAAACATTTCTTTCAAGTCTGTGAAAGTCATTGTGAATACAAGAACAGCTTCAGGCTTCTGGTTGCCTTTGAAGTTGTGCATTCTGGTATTTGAATAAATGTTGAAAACTGTACATTTATTTGTTAAAATAAATAAATAATAATAATAAAAAAATATATATGTAACAAATATTTGGTACTGTCTTATTCAGCATTAAATCTTTAAAAGTTTGATCTTTCATGAATCCAAATCAACCAATGATGAATTCCCTTCATAACATAATGAATATATAATGCGATAGGATCTTGTCTCTTTGGCACAACCAGGTGGCTCATGTCTATAACTCAAACCACTTCAGAATAAAGGCCACTGACTGAACAGAGGACACGCACAGTTAATTAAACTCGCTCCTGTGAGATTTAGTCATTTACATCCATTTGCTTCCTCATAAGTCACTGTCACACTGCTGTTTGTACACAACATTTAATATGCTGCTTCCTGCCTTAGACCAATTCATCTACTAGGGTGGAGATGCAGATAATCTAGAGATCACAGAACAGTCGTTTCTTAGACCACATTTATCTTGAAGAGAACACTCTGAGTTATTTATTTATTTATTTATTTTCTATTCATATAGCAATAAGTGCAGCGCTGGCAGTGGGAAGATTACGTTCCTACTGAAAAACCTAATTACAAGCCTGTCAATCATCTCACCTGTGTGATTACACTAGCATTTGTGTTTATCGCACAGGCTGCATCTGGGAATAATTTACTACTCTAAAATTGATATGCTAAATGCTGATTTACTAAACCATTGCAGTGATGCTGCAGGCATTCATTCGTCTGGTGTTGGGTGGTTTAAAGCCATCATGAGATTCAAATTCCTTTTGTCCTTTCTTTCTGACATCAATCTAGTGATTGTGACTGATGTTAACCTTCAGACAGATGTTTTGTCACTAGGTCAATGCAGAGCTATAATAGTATAATATACCCTTGTGTGTCCAGTTAATTTCAAGATTGTATTTTAAACCTTTAGTAAAAGAAAGGTAAGGATCAGTCAGTAATCTAGGTTTTTTTATATATTTTTTTTATTTACTTTTTTGTATTTACTTTTTTTTTTTTTTTTTTTTGACTGAAAACACAAGAAAGGTGAATACACGCTTTTGTAAAGAAAGATTCTCAGATGGTTTGAATCTTTTGGGCCATTCCTAGTATGTGGTTCATTAGTTCTATAATAATATTTTGAATGTTTGATAATATCATACTTTCTGTGACATTATGTTTTAATATGAGACAAACAAAATAAAACAACTAAGAATTAATTAATCCATTGCAAAGTCTTGCTTATGTACGTGCCATTGTTTTCTCACTAAAAATTTATTTATATTAATAAAGAATACCAAGATGGTAAGTTAAAGTTACAGTTTTTTTTTTTTACATAATATATGTGTGTACTTTGTATATTTATTATGAATATAGATGCATATAGTATATATTTAGAAAATATTTACATGCATTTACATGTATATTTATATTCATACAATTTATATTATATACAGATATATTTAATATATAAACATAGCCTATTCTTATATATATGCATGCATCTGTGTGTATTTATATATACATAATACATATACACAGTACACACACACCTTTTTTTGGATGTGATTAATCGTGATTGTTTAACAGTGTTAATTTATTTAAGAAAAATTGCAACATCTGCCCAAATAAAAAAAAAAGGCTAAATTGAAAAAAATATTGATCTAATTGTAATTTTGTGATAACAGGCTGATATATGATTTCCATCATTAAGAATTGTAAGTTTAATATGATATTTAAAATATTAAGACATGGGAATATTAAACAATATAAAAGGAGCAATCCTTATAACCTAACAATGGCTAGTAAGACTACATGATGCACTGCATCCACAGAAACTGTCCTGTGGACTCTTAAAAATACAGGAAGATGCTAAATTGCCTTCCTGGGTAAACATTATAATGTGGTGCATCAATCTGCATGAATTTAACAATTCTGCATGAAAACTTACATTGACAAGTATAAGCACGTCTTGCCATCTTAGATTAAGGCAAAATCAATAAGGTCTCAAATGAGAAACCCTGCAACCACACACAACCTTTGCATCAGTTTTGTCCAGACAAGAATAACTCAAATATTCATCAGAAAGTGTGAAAGTTTAGTCATTATTTTTTTCTACGATTAACTTTACAATAATCAATTGCGAGCTGAATAAAAAGCACATTATGTTTAATATAGTGTGACCTAAAAAATGTATAAAGTTTATGAAATAATGGTAAATAATATCTTCTACTGAATATCACATTGGTGCTATTTTCACAAGTGGTACATTTTCAAAACTCTAATCTCACAGATCTAAACAAATAGTCAAAACTGCACTTTTGTTCATACTGTACACAGTTCATTCACGGTAACTGCCTTTCAACAGGCTATTTCTGTCAAAAGTTCAATATGCATCTCTTCTTCCTTGCATCTATGTTAATCAATAAATCATCTGGTGCATCTGAAGATTTCATTAGACGTAGATTCTAATGAAGTGGTTTGCAATTTACATACTAATCATAACAAATTATTGATATTGTATAAGCAACGTACAGCAAAAGCAGTATATGCTGCAGTATCTCAGATACAATCTACAATGTGCCGGATATATATTTTTAGATCTTATGATATTTCATAACATTTCATATCTTTGATACCTATATACCGTTTTCACAAGTTGCAAATTTGAAGTGAAGACTTTTGAAAATATTACTAAAGTGAGTACCAGTATGGGTGGGGGGAGGGTTATTAGTATAATTCACACATAATTACAAAAATAAAATAAAATAAAATAAAATAAAATACTGCATCCACCCCACAACTATAATGATAATGACACAGAGAAGCAGTATATTTCAAAATCAATTTTAGAACCATTTATATTCAGATGATGAAAGATAAAACAAATGTAGAGCTTGAGCATTTAAAGCAGGAAGTGTACAACTGGGCAACTGTAGCACATGCTTGTAATAAACAGAGCCCTATTGGTGTAGATGCTAATACAGTTATCATTATAGCTACTGTTCCTGCTATGAACATTTCTTTACCCTGCTTCCTCAAGTGTCTTTTATTCACTTGATCAACCCACACAGCCCCAAAAAAAAAAAAAAATACGGACATGATAAAATAAATGGCTTTCATTCTCCAGAAAACTCAATCACGATCTGCAAGCGATAAGGACCTCAGAGACACTGAGGCACAAGGTATGGATATTAACCAGCGTTCCAGTGGAGCGATGAGTTCATCCTGGGCTTTGCTTGGCAGCCCAAGCGTGACGTTGTAATGTATTTGATTACCCCAGTGGGGCTGTTGCTCACATTCAGTTAGATTTTGAACACATGCTATGTACACAATGAGCAAACTGACGTATTAACACCAGCACAACCGCATCACAGCAGATGGTACAAAAAGATAAACCTCTCTGTATCTTAACAAACAACAACCCATGTGGCCCTAACACCCATAATACTGTGCCTCAGGATAATAAGTCTTTTGGGATGTCGGTGGCGCTTTTATTTGATAGTTTGGTACAGCAACAGTGCTGACAGATTTCACTAAACACACACGCATCCAAGTACTATAATAGTGAGCAGAGGTCACCTGATGTCTCTGTCTGTCTATGGGTTATATATCCTGAGGATAGAACCATGAGAGTTATATCCCACATGCCCAGCAGTTTGTTTAAATACTGTCTGACATTACAAGAAGGTAGTTCAGGTGAAAGATTTATAGGTATGCTTTGCCGTTTTTGGGGCAGACAAACCCTGTGGTTAGGAGACAGGAATAGCCATCGAGACTCGTGTTCTCACTGAAGTAGTGTCATGTTCTCACACTGAGACTGTTGTTTGCAACTAATTTTACTTCTGTGACATAATGCAATTCATTATTAAGTAAATTGAATTTATTAGTTCAAGAAAAGTGACCAAAGAAGCAATGAATGGCAAGTTATTATTTATTGATTAATGATTACAAAGTCAAACAGAGAAACACTTTATATTAAGGACTATTATCACTGTTGACTAGCATGCATATTACAAGCATATTGGTTGTTTATTAGTACTAATGCCTTATTCTGTATGAAAAGTCATAGTTCAGTAGATAATGGTGAGAATTGGACCTTAAAATAAAGTGGAACCAACAATGTTTCTTCTTTGGAATAACATGATCAGTCCCCGATAAGAACAGGAAAAGACAGTAACACTGAATATAGGGTCAATTTGGATTTTATGTTGACTACAAAAGCTTAGATGAAAAGCTCAGTTACTGACCTTGGGCTACAGCTCTACATCATCATCATTCAGAAGTTGGAAAACATGCAAAATATGTTTAAAACAGTTTTGAATCAATCCAAGATAAAGAAAATAAGATTACACATACAGTTCTTGTCAAAAGGTGCTTTTGTTAATAATATTATTATTATTAATAATAATGAAGTTAATAATTATTTTAATTTATTTTATTTTATTTTAAAGTCTTATGCACACCAAGGCTGTATTCATATGCTCAAAAATACATACCCATTGAATTAAACATGTTTTTAAGTGAAAAGACTGAAACGGTATTTTCCTGCAAAAACATTATCCAGTGATCTTTGTTTTATTAACTTTATTTAATTTATTTGATATGACTTTAAATGTTTAGAAAAAGTACCAGATCAGAAATCAAACACTTGGTAAATCCAAATCTACAATGGTAACAATAAACTCATTGCTTTGAGTACAGGAACAAATTAATTTCGAAGCTACTAAAATGGCAATAACGTGAAACAATTAAACTATATTAATTATTAATTCCCCAGCACATGAAAAACAAAAAAACATACACAATTAAATCTATTTCTATCTTAAATTAGCAGGAGTTTTTCATTGTCAGTTTGGAAGTAAATGTATTAATGGGTTCCCCTCACAGAATTAGAGGGAGATGAACATATTTGATAATTCAGAGACTTTAAGGTACATTGCCATCTTGTTGTTTCCACATCTGCTGACATATTAATTAAACGCCAAGTGACATGTGAGACAACAAGAGATAATCAAGATGAATCTAATTTACCCATGTCAGCAGTGGTTACATATCCGGTGATAATGAAACCTTTCTCGATAAAAGCTCAGAGAAACATCCTCAAGCATATTATCTTCCATTGTCAATTCTGCATGTGGTCAAGTCACCAAATAATGAGTCAAATGCAGGGTTGGTTTTCCACAGCAATTACCAGGCTATCACATTTCCAGGCCAAAAAACTAAACAAAAAAACAACAGATACAGTGTTTGAGGATATGGAAATGATTATGCGAATGTGTTGATTGAATATATTATGCACAGAGACATCATAATGAGCTAGTGCAAATAAACAAGACAGGTGTATGGAGTAAATAGACTTTAAGGCAATATTCCAGAAACTCGAATGCCATTCCGACAGGTGTTTCAGACAAATTCATCCAGACAGGAATTTGTATTTCTGCTACTGCGCCTGGTTGGCATATCTATCCAGCAGGACTGTTCCTGCACTTTAATGCCCCAGTGATTCAGTTAATGGGAGCTTTAGCACTCAGGTGTTAGCTAAGACGTGAAGAGCCACTGACCGTGCTAATGTAAATCGGTCTGTATCTAGTTATGATCTGCTAATCCTCTCCAGTTCCAAGGTTATGATCAGAAAAATCTGTGGATTTGAACTGAGCTGGTAATCTTTTTTGTTATTATACAGATCATTCTAAAAAAAAGAACACCTGTGTTTCGCACCGACATGGCATGCAGCCTTTCTTCAGATTCCTGAAAACACATTTTCACACAATCTCATGACCAAGGGGCTTTGTTAAAAAATTTAAGAGTGCCATTTTTAATTTAGGACCGTTCCTTTAACTTCAGAGATTTTTAGGTCCTAGAAGTTGATTATTATTAAACAGCTTTCAACATTTTTATTACATGAAGGTCACTTTTAAAGTCTTGAAAACTTTTTTTTTTTTTTTTTTTTTTTATTGCAGCCATCAATTTAGTTTGGTTCTTCGAGGCCCAGAATTGCAGTATATGAAACAGTGAATATCCATTCGGAATATCTAAATTATTAGTTACTTAATAATGTGATAATCTAAACAAACATGAAAAGTTATTAACCATTAGGTCTGTTTAAGATGTTATGTACTGATTGATTGATTAAGTGAGTGAAATTCTTTCTTTCTTTACAAAATTATAACATTATGATATTATATTATCTATCTATCTATCTATCTATCTATCTATCTATCTATCTATCTAAGAAGAAGGAAAAGTAAAAAAAAAAAAAAAAAAAAAACTTCAGATACTTGGTTATAATGCATTTTCCACTAAATAAATGAATAAAAAAACACACACTGCAAAAATTATTATTTTTTATTATTATTTTTTTATTTATTATTTTTTATTTATTTTTTTTTTTTACGTAGGCAGAATGTGTTAAATTGTCTTTGATTTGTAAATGACACTTCACACAACAGTGAATGTCAGATGTATGCATCTATTTTTACAATTCAACCGTAATGTTATGTTTACTTGCCTTATCTTTTGCATTTGCCATCTGGGTAGTGTTAATATTATTAATTAGTTTATTTTCTAAAATAAACAATTACATTATATGTCACACTTTTAATGTTCCCTTCTCCATTAATAGATTTATTGTCACTACTAAAGTCCTTAAACTGCACGCTCAGCGGCAGACACACTTCTGCCCAGATTCCACATAGTGATTTCAGCTGTGCCCACATACAAGATCCGCCTCATCCCTCAGTCCTTGTCATGCAATGATTGGTACAAAGATGGCCAGGCTGACAGAAAGTTGAAAGGAGATTCTGAGAGCAAGATGGAGAGAAGGGTAGAGCCAGATGAGGGACTTCACACAAGCTCTTCTAATCCCTTGTGGTCAAGGATCCATTCAGCCTCAGCTCCTCAGCTCAAATGAGATCTCCAGGGAGGAGAGCAGCCCGGATCAGAAAAGCCCCTCAGAGCCCTCTGGGACTCGTTTCCTCCATCCGTACCTTCGTCTCATGGAACTCGCTGAATGGAGTGCATCTGTTCTGCTTGTTTTTGGGGCATGGAAGGTGGCAGAGAGGACTGAGGGTTTAGAAGCTGGACTTAAAAAAAAAACGTAGGATAAAGCAAGCAATCCATCTTCTATTTGCCAAGGTAAAGATGGCAGTAAGATTATTGCATGGAAGAGTGAGTAAGAGGGACGGCGAACTAATCCAGCACCATCTATTAAATCTGACACTTCTCTTAACAAGATTTGACAAGCTTTCCGGAGAGAAAGATAACCTCGCCTCATCAGTGAAGGAGATGATGGAAGGAAATATTCAGAAATGCCAAAGCGTCCTTTGCTGGCACTCTGAGCGCGGCTACGGTCGACTATAACCTTTCTAGATACATGTGTTTGCAGTCCTGAATCTCTGTGCAACCGAACCGTGCTCCTTGCTGCTCTAATGCCCAGAGGCCCTTTAGCACATCCTGTGAAACGAGATCACAAATGAGACAGCTAATGAGCACAAGATGCACCACAGCATCTTGTTAGCAAAGATGCTCCTTACTCAGACATCTACTCACCTAGGTCTGAAAAATACAAACATAACAACACACATACACGTCCTAGTTAGACTGAACACTCCAGCTGTTCTGACTCACTCCTCTGTTGCAATATCACAGCCACGTGTGAACCGAGCTTCCTGTCCTTGATTCGACTCATCGCGCCTTGCCTGGCGAGCTCGAGAATAATTTTGCCTGGCGTATGGTTTATGGTCTGCCACTTGGAAAAGATCCTTATCTAACCTGAAGTGAATGGCAGCTGCCCCCGGTGAAGGGCTGACCACACAATAAAATCATTAGTAGCCCTGCTAAAGCACACCATTTCTTGACAAAGAGCAAATAAAAGTATTGACAAACAGGAGGGATAGAGACAATTGATTGACTTCAACGCTGGTGTTGGGGGAATCGTTCTGAATTCTAGACTTTGTTTACCTCCATCAGTTGTCAAACACAACCTAATTTTAGAGATACGGTACATATAGGGATTACTTAAACTTGAAGGGTATCGAATTGCACTGTTTGGTACACAAACCTGAACAATCTATTACTTTTAAGAGTGAAAACTGACCAGGTAACTGAAAAGAACTGGGAAGTTGTGGTAAAACCAAAAGAGCTGGAGCAACAGTGTGAGATATTCGATGTAAAGAAATCTGAAAAGTTATGTAGCATCACTGTTCAGCTGAGACTTCAAAAAGGTACCTTGGGTATGTTTATAAAGAAAAGTAAAAAAAAAAAAAGTTCCTAAATATATTTTTCAAAGTTATAGCTATATATATATATATACACACTGACCCCTATGTCAACTGGTAAAAGGTTTGGCCTCTCCATTCACAAGGCATTCAAAGTTTTAAAGTATATTGTTCCAAAATAAACATTTCTGCAAGAAATATAATTTTCTGTTTTCATTCAGTTAAATTAAATAAAACGTTGCCAGTTTTACTACATTTAAAAGGCTTTGAAATTTTCTTATATTCTTCCCTGTCTGCAACTTTTTACAGTACGTCAGTGCTCAGGACTGCATGCATTCTGGTGCCAGTCATCATTGTTATTAAGTCAATTTCATGTGGTTCCACGGTCCTTGGTCACATGCCATTTGTAGCACAGATACTTTGCGGGGGGGGGGGGGGGGGGGGGATTTGGGAGATTGCAAAATCAAATGCTCTTGATCAAAGATAGCACATTTCAAATGCATATTTTTGGGGTCCTACATCAGCAGAGGAACTGCCATTGAGCTATGATTGCTAACTCATCACTTTTTACCGATATGATTATATATGTACTTGGCCCAACCTTCCAAAAACCACCTTGTGAACATCCGAATGGCAAATTCACCAACCCCATCCCGTCCTACTTCTATTACCATAAATTCAATGGCTGTGAAAAGATTTGTGCCAGCCATAGAGTAATGCTGATGCAGATGGTGTTCCTAAGAATGCCATTATAATCTCTGCAGTACAATATCTTTCAGTTTTTCTGCACATTCTGCAGCATTTTGCTTGGCCTTTTTACGCCAAGAGAGTGCGAGTTATTCATTAGAGCCATAAATCTCAGATATTTAATTACAATGTTTGTTTAAGCTTTAGCCAGGTCTTCGGCCTTCTCACTAGGGGAAACACATAATTATTCTCTGCTTCCCTACTTAACAAAAGCTTTCATGTTACCTCCTGCCAATCCACTGATGCCTAAAGCAATCACATTCACAATGACACAATGGTCCCACATATAAAATCATTACAAACAATGACTAATGATCTAAAGCATGAATAGGTCAGCTGATTTGACAATAGACCATTTATGTGGGCTTCTCAACGACATTCAATTGTAGAGGTGCTGGGATGAAATCAACTGAAGTTATGCTTGACATGAAGATTGGTCACAATGGTGGTTTAATCACCAAATAACTCACTTAGTGAGTCTGCTAAAATGTATTTGAGATTTTATGTTATGATATCTGTTGTTAGACATTTTCAACTTACAGCAGCCTCACTGGAATGAATGTAACTTTACCTACATGTTTGCAAAACTCTAAAAACATACCTGTCCAAAATCATTTCACAGCAATTTCCAGCTAGCTGGCAGTATAATGGCTCCAGGTTTTATTCCTTTTCATATAAATTATGACTAGGTTATCAAGTAATTAAGACTTGTGTTCGTGCGAGTCCAAGCTCAATTATATGTTATGACTTGAGAAGACTTTTACCATAGTGCATAGTTTGTAAATTAATACATTTTGATGTTTTCATCATATAATCAGTCCCTAATTTATGGCTTTTGTGACATAGTAAATTTGCTCAGCAGCTCATTTGGTACAGCAATGTACTTGCTATACAGAGCAATTGTGTATGAATTATGATAAGAAAGCTGAAAGGCTTGAAGAAGCAAGCAAAGATGACGTTTACAAATATAGTTTTTTATCTCACTTTGGCTCTTGTTAACTGCTTAGTTTAAGGAAAGGGTAACTAATACATTATATTCGGTTCTAATCCATAGCACGGTTTTGAAGTGTTTTTGAAGGAATCTTACACAAAAAGCCCTTGAGTAATGCATCCTAAAGGATACATTACTAAACCTGCCAATTATATATATATACTTCCGAATTAAATGCATCCGATTCAACTCATCAGCTTGCTGGTAGAGAATCCAAGACCTAAAAGGAATTTGTCAAATATGGTAGATGTCCCAAGTGTGTATTGTTTGGTGTGCCTGCAGGAAGAAGGTTGGAAAACACTTGTTTAGGCAACCCAACAGTTGCAGACTGCACATTAGTTTGCTTGCTGTGCTACTAACGAGCTGAAGCTGAGCAAATAAACAACTTCCAGGCTATTCTATTTTATTTATTTATTTATTTATGATGGATTCAATATTTTAAAGGTTAACATACAAAATAAGTTTCACAGCAGTGTCTTGTGTATAGAAAGTATAGAAAACTGTACCAGTGGTACACTAATGCAGCTTGTGTCTGATCCAATATCTGGTGCTCTAGACCAGGGGTTCCCAAACTTTTTAGCCCGCGACCCCATGATAAATGCGCTGCTGCCCCGCGACCCCCCCCCCCCAAAAAAAAACCACCTCTCGTCGCGTGAAATGTACAGCAAGTCGATTTTATGCCCAGTCTCAAAGCACACGAAGTTATATTTTATTGTTCTGCGTGCAAAATCAGTGTTACAAGTCTGCATGAGCTGCTCGATATCCACCTGTTCTCTCTCGGAAAGTAACTGTGCAGCTATGTTGGGTTGATTATTCTGCCATCAGGAACCAGTCGAGTAAGTCTGAGCTGCTCACACGCGTGCTCACACCCGTGCGCACGCACGCACGCACGCACGCACACGCACGCACACGCACACACACACACACACACACACACACACACACTCATGCTAATCCGCTAGATGTGTCACTTTATGCTTTCCATGGTGACGCGTCATTGCTTGTCACGTGACATACCGCAGCAACAACAGAGCTGAATGAATGATCTGCTTTTGTCATTTTTCCTTTTTTATTCAAAATATTAATAAATGTGTTAGATATGGCATGAAATAGCTGATATTCCGATTGTCAAATATATGCAAGTGGAAGTGTTTTGTTGTTTAAACACCTTTATAACGATCGCGTTAGTTGAGCTGTATGCGCGATGGGCGCCGCCATCTTAGTTTGTGCCGCAGACGCAGTTCAGAGAATCAGATCTGTTGGATTTACAACACGTGAATTCATCCACTTCTCCCGAAATACATAAAAGTAAGTGGCTGGTGAACTGGGAGAATAATGGAGTAAACTTTAAAGTTACTTACACAATGTGTATCTGATATGAATAAAATGTGTCTAATTATAATGAAAAAGATTATTATTGCCTCTTCCTTTGACATCAGTGTGTATTTTACAAACTCTAAATGTATTGTTTTTTCTAGTACTTATATGTCTGAAACCTAAAATAAACATTATGTGGTTGAAAACACTGAAAAGTTGTGATGACAGCTCTGAGCGCACTTGTCTCTGGCTCAGCGCCAGCCAACTCGCGAGAGCACATTTGAATTTCACGTCATGCACTGACCGGTGTGGTCGTAACAGTTACACTCCAGGGACTAGCCTAGACTGATCACACCGGTGTGATCGTACGTGCGATGCGAAAGAGTTAAATTAATTGAAACAAAAATATATAAAGCCTATATCGAAATCATCTCGCGACCCCTGTGCCGGGGTCCCGCGACCCACCGTGGGGTCGCGACCCCTACTTTGGGAACCACTGCTCTAGACACGGTTCATTTCTCTGCAAACCTAAGATGGCTGAAACTGATTTCTGGCTGCCATTGAGCTTGACTGTTGCAGGATTGGAACCATCACAACATACAATCGATGATCTTTGGTGACATGGCTTAATATCACTGACAACACAACATGCTCTTACTTACTTTTTGCTCCTTTGGCATCCAACAGCATGTCTAACTCTCTATGGGGTATCATCATTTTTAAATGACGCTAAGAAAATTGCTTTTAAAATTCAATATTAGTATTAAACTAACAACATTTTGTTTGAGTGATGTCAAACGACATCCCCTTCAACCAGTAAAATTAAAATGTGTTAGCCATGTGCTTCAAATTATTTTTCATTTTAGGTCACATGCTTACAAGCAGTGTTTTGAATAACGGCGTTTAAAAGAACGGCGTTAGGTAACGACGTTATGTTTTTAGTAACGGGGTAATCTAACTAATTACTTTTCCCGTCGTTACAACGCCGCTAACATTACTGAACGTTAAATGCGGTGCGTTACTAGCATTGATTTAATAAACTATGCATGCAATCCGAACGCACCCCTGGCTCACACAGCGAGTGAGCAGGTGGGTTAATAACGAGATAAGTGATTATGAGGCTAAGGCAGAGTCATGTGTTTCATGGTAGCCAATCAGAGCCAGTGTTTTTACACACATGCCAGCACACGCGGCCAAACACACACACACGCAACAGCTATACAGAGATTCGCAGTAGCAACAGAGATGGCGAGCCAGGAGCAATCCGATGAAAAGTTGGCATTTTCAAGGTGGAGATATAAGCACTACTTCAAATTCATTGTGGTCAAAGGCAAGAACGTGCATGCAATGTGTACAAATCTACAAAGCTATTGGCCAAAAACACTTTTCTTACAAAGATAATAATTGAAGGATAAAACTCTTGCTTCTGTTGACGTGCAATAAATATCTAAAGTTATGTACGAACACCTGTCTGTTCTACTCATTTCAACTGACTTGTGAAAACTGCTAAAAAACTAATTTATTTTATTAGAAAATTATTTCACATATAGCAATTATTTTTATTTTATTTTTTTTACAGTAACGCAAATAGTTACTTTCCCTGGTAACAAGTTATTTTTATTATAGAGTAATTCAGTTACTAACTCAGTTACTTTTTGGAACAAGTAGCGAGTAAATATAACTAATTACTTTTTTAAAGTAACGTTCCCAACAGTGCTTTCAAGGCTCCATAGTGAGCTCATTTTAGAATAGAAATACACATAAATTCAAGTTATTTAAAAAATTATAATTATATATCCAAATGTTTTTCTCAAGGTTTTTTTTTTTTGTTTTGATTTTTTTTTTTTTTTTTTTATACACTTTTATAAAAACAACAACTCAAAGACCAACAAATCAGAGGGTCATGCATAACTGATAAAGTCCTATTATGAGATGTATTATTTTATATTTTGTGTAGCTGGCACTATTGACCAGCATTGGCGGGCAGTATAATACACTTTATGCATGTGTTTTAGGTTCCTTTTTTGTAAGATGGAGAGACAAAGCTGTAATTATTTCAGAAAGTATTGATGATAGTGATATGAGTGCATCAGAAAATCAGGTTGTAGTAAAAAAGTTGCTGTGGACCAAGGTGGATAGAAACAATGAGGGTGAGGGCAGTGATGAAGAATAGGTTGTTGTGGAAGTCCGGCATTTGGGTATTATTGTTTGCCAGTTAGAAAGATGTGATCCATACAACAATCTGATGTCTAGAAAGATACCAGTGTCTATTGACATTACTATATTGACAGGCAGCAATTATCCAGTCTACATGAAACATCTACTTACTTGTGGTGTGTGGGATACACTGGAAAAGAAGAGTCTTGTTGACTTTCAGTTGTGCTAAGATAATTGATTTGAAATTCCAAAATGAAGCACCAAGTTGTTTTAATGCTTTTAAAACACTAAGACATGGTAAGACAGCTTCCAATGTAGAGCTCTTGTGGTGCGGCATTCGGTGTAGACATGGTGAGTGAAGCCGAGAGATATGCCTCATCAAATTTTCTGCATTTAGCTTTTGAATGACCAGCACCTGCCTGTCTTTTCTCATCCCTTTCACAAACCCATCAATCTCCCATTTTAGGATATGTTTTATTTATTTTTCCGCTGATGGCCCACGCAACTCTTTTTACAATTAGTCCTATAGAGGGCTAAAGAGCAGAACACTTTACTTCTTGTCCTTTGAGAAGTCAAATAAAGAGAAAATGCACAATATTTTTGTGTCAGCACTGGTATTTGGCAAAAATAACTGAAGTAGAAATGAAAGGTACCCAAAGTCAAGAGAGACAAACTGCACTGCAGCCCAGGGCTGAATCATTAAAAGACACTGGCTGAGGCACCTAATTATACAAAGCAAGAAACAACACTGTACACAGTTGGCTTTTTGTTTTTCATCAGTGCTGGCTAAGTTGAAATGTAAAGGTTTGATCTTTGATAGTTTAATTTAATTTAATTTAATTTAATTTAATTATTATTATTATTATTTTTTTTTTCATGTAAAGAATAAATGAAAATATTTTGTAGTGTGTGCTTATTTGCCAATGGGGTAAAAATAATGAAACAAAATGTGATTATATTACTGGCCTCTATAATACTTTGTAGTACTAAAAATACACAATTTAACAATAAAATTATATACTTTCCTGATTATTATAAGGTCTGTTATTATTATATTATATTATATTATATTATATTATATTATATTATATTATATTATATTATATTATATTATATTATTGATCCAATACAATTTTGTATACTTTTTATGTTTGCTAATGGATTAACAATAAATAAGTACTTAGAAATATGTAATGTGATCTACAAAAAACAAGTCAGATGTCGCGTTGGGATATTTTCAGGAAAAAAAAAACAGGTTGACCGTAACTTTTTTGTCAAAATTGGAGATTACTACATGCTGTAATCGGAGATGTTTTATGAACAGATTTTCCAGGAGATGTGTGTGTTGCGTTCTTTAACATTCGAACTGGAAACAAAGATGCTGTGGTGCCAAACCCCTTCACAAATGAAGAAAGCCATAGTGTTTCAACTGTGATGACGAGCCCTTATCAGGATCAACTAAACACTGGAGTTTCAAAAGGATGTGAAATATTTAAAGTTCGTGGCATAGAATCCTGAAAATATGTTCAATAGTTTTACACACTGGTCTGATGTTGTGGCAACATTTCCACACCCAGAAACGTGACGCTGAACGAAACAAACTGTGATTGGCTGTTTAACATGTCGATCAAAACGCCTCATGGGCGGGCCTTGGACAATGAAAACTGCCATGGATTCCAGACCTTCAGCCATCAGACTGAAGGTCTGACTATGTGAGAATACCCAAATTCAGACATCCATAACTTCTGTTACATTAAAGGAAGAAGGAAAATGAATGAATTAATTAATTAACGAGAATTATGTCAAAGTAGCAATGATTGATTTGCATTCAGATCAAACTGCCTGAATGCATTCTGTAGTGTGCTTTGTTTGAAGTAGCATCTTATGCATCTATAGCTGTGGGGTATCATTGTTAGACTACTTTAATAAGACAGGTAATGATGAAGAAATGTAACTTTAATAAGTTCATTGGTGATACTAACTGAAGATGTTAATTACATCCAATCCCAAGTGCACACACATAATGATGGTAAAAAGCAGATGCAAGCTGCAAAGGATGGTGTTAATTAGGTTCAACATTTCTTTTTCCAAATGCTGAGGAATTGTAATTCTTGCACCATGGCTCGGCGGTGACAAGACTAATTGCAAAAGTGAAGCACTGTCCCTGCTGTAAATGTGAAATTTGGGTAATGGTGCCACAGAGGCAGTGTAAACAGTCTGTGAGGCAAAAAATGTTGCTGAGATCTCGGTTGTTGAAGTCTTAGCACATTTGAAGGTTACGGTAATGAGCACATGATTGGGAATGACAGGAGTGAGACAGACACGAGCGCAAAACGTACTGAACCACAACAAATGGTGGCAAATCGGTTTAACATATGCATGAACCGAGGTAGCATAACAGAACGCCTAGACAGCTTAGCCAGGTATGTGTACGTTAAAGATACTCTGCATTTTACACACGTTCAAATAACTTGACCTTGACGTGGTGAGAATTTAGAAGGCGCGACACAGTGTAGCAGTTCTTGCTGCGAACACATGCACGCAATCCCACAATGCTCTCAGCTTAGCCTTTGTTCCTGTCTCTCTATTAAGCTCAGCATTCATTCTCATGTGAACTTTGTACGATGCATAACATTTAAAATGCTTTTTAAATCTGTTACCACTCCATAGAGGCATAAATCCAGCTGTAGAGAAAGATTCTCGGTACACTGCTTGCACAGAGAGTCCCCAGCTGGGGCTTGATCTATGATTAGGTTTAGGCAAGGGAAAGTAAAAGATTACGTTTCAAAAATGAAGGCTTATGTCATGACAAAAGTTCCCCCGGAAGGTAATGGGAATGATTAATAAGCTGGGGTTGAGAAGACCTGGATCAATTTGCACTCACCTGCTATCATAGAATTATAAATAGCACTTGTATTCACTCTATCTGTGCAATGCAGCTTATTCAAATATGTACATAACAAATACAACCATAAAAGTGGCAATATTATTTAACCTTTTTGTATGATTTAGAAACAACTTTATTTTCATAATTTCATTTCATGTGCATCTCAAGGCTGTTGAATACTTTCTGATGATTACTCATTATATCTGACATTTATCTCATGAGTAATTTGCTTAAAGCAAATGATTCTTTCTCAGTATGCAGCACTAAGGCGAAGGCAAAACCTGAAAAATGAGCTCCACTGATCAATGCACCTCTCTCAGAGTTTGACTACATTTCGATTTAGTGTCTCCCTTTGGAAGCATCAAGGAACAACCTTGATAGAGGCATGGCTACCTCAGCAAGGTCTCTCGACTGCAGATCTGTCACTGAAGAAGCAGGCTATACTATGAGCCTAAGACATTAAATCAACATAACAATAACTTTTACATTGTTAATAATATGTCAAGACAAACACATACTTAACTAGAGCAACTAAAAATGACCATACATGATTTTTAGGAGAAAATAAATAAATAAATCAGGTTAAATTGTATCAAGGGACTTTTATTTGCACTGCATTATATGATTTAACATTATACTATTGATCGAATAATACATTTAAATATTTCATAATAGAGAAAGATATAATGATATCATAAATATCTGTTATCATGGAATGATAACAGGTTTTATATTATAAAATATGTATATGTCGTTTATGCAAGTTATGCAAATGATAATGACTGATCTACAATACATTACATGAATTGGGATTGAACATCTAGGTACTTTTCCTCCCTGAGCATGAGCTCCATATCCTCATAAAAGTCAGATGTATCAAATATGACACTCAAACTAACTAAACAAATAAATACATTTTTATTTATCGACCAATTCTCACTATTAACTAGCTGCTTATCAGCATGCATATTACTGGCAAATTGGCTGCTTAACATTACTTATAAAGCACATTATAATGCCTTATCCTGTATGACCATAACATTTATAGTTTAACAACTATCTTACTTTTAAGTTAGTAGATTTAGTGAAAATTGGTCATCAAACTATAGTGTAACCCAACAGAAAATGCCCATTACTTTAGTAATAATAATAGTGAATAGCAAGGTTGTGTGTGTGTGTATTGTACAAATCACAAATAGATATCACCAGATTTTGGGATTGTATTCATACTTTGCAATGTGAAAAGAAAACAGGATTGTGAATCCATCGTAATTTTACTGAATATTCTGTTGTCGCTGAAGGAAATAAAGCAATTGATATTCAGACCTTCATAGTGAGTGCATCAGGGAGCAGATTGCGTGTGCCAAAACTGTTAGCATGAATCAGCCTTAGAACAGGTCAAAGCTCAGTTTTAACACCTTATACCTTCTGCCCTTTATCTTCCTCCATCCTCAGTAAACACAATGAAATCTAATTTCAATAGTGAATCTAATTTCCGAATGCATGGCAGCTTCTGTACATAAGCAAAATACTCTCTATATCTGTCCTTCTTTGACATAGCATCCTTTTTAGAATCACACCGAGTGAAAACAGGATCAAGGCTGAAAAAGCAAAGGTGGTTTAGTAAACTATTGGTTGACAAAAATATCCTTTATAAAATTAATTCTTCTGGCTCAATATTGAATCGGATAATCTATGTTCAAACCATATTAAAAGAGCAGATACATTTATGTCAACTGAATTAATGCACCATAAATATGCTGTTGCTTGGCAACTGTAAACCGAAAAATATAGGTTAATGGCCCTTTATAACCATACTTGCAAAAAAAAAAAAATAATAATAATAATAATACTTATAATAATAATAATTGTGCATTAGTACTTTTCCCCCACATTTTGTAGTGGCTTTGAATTCTGGTAAGACAAAGGTCATTTATAATTCTATATGAAATGAACTGTTTTATTATGGTGTTTGTAATGCATTATCTCGGGTTAAGATATGTTTTCAACCTTCCTAACTTGTTCAGCTCACTTTATATCACTCATTGTACTTTTCTTCACTCCCTTTTCCTGAAACCTTAACAGATTCTCCTCTCTAAAGGGGAGACAAAATCATCAGTTGTACGTTTTGCTGTTCTCTCACCCCATGGAATCTCTGGGGATTCTTGCTTGATTAGACAAATGATATAGAATGGGTGGAGTAGAACAAGATGACTTCATTGAGTGATTTTATCGACAGTCCTAGGCTTTCAAGCCCTAATAGAAAAGTAAACAACAGTAAAGAACAACGTTGCGAAGGGCAGTTCAATAAAGTGGTGTGAAGCCTCATAAAACCCTCCCATTCTGTGTTATCTCTAGTGAAGAGATGGTTAAAGCTCTTTTCCTTTTTGCCATTTTTCTGTTAGAGACAATTAAATATTTGCATTCGCTGAACATAGACATAAAAAAATAAAAAAATAAAAAAATAAATAAGCATCTGCTGACCGCCAACATGCACGGACAGTATATCTCAAAGCCAATTCAGCCTCAGGCATTTTTTTTATTTATGTCTTTGGTCCTTGCAAATGCACTTAGTGACACTAAATTGATTGGATCTCTCCGTCACAGACTTGTTGATCAGATGTAATTAATTTTAGTCATCAGCTGAATTTTAATGGATGTGAGTGTGGTGTGTTTACCCTGAAAAGCTTGTGTGACTATTAGCTGAAGAGTTGCAGTTGTCAGTTGTTTCCCAGTGAATTTATTTAATAACGACACACCACAGAAACGCAGTATGCTTCTTCCCACGTGTCCTCCAACCCAGATAACCTTATAAGTCGTATGACACTTCCCTAAAATGCAACCGATAAGAGCATTTATTAAATTAGCACTCCTACCAACTGCAGAATATTTTGTATTGCTGCATTGTGCACGTTTAACAGGCATTATAATTTGGGATTTGTGCAGCTTGATTGGTAGTGCATTGTGTTATAACAGCACAATTTTCATGAGTTTGATCCCGGGGAACACAAGTACTGATAAAATGTATACCTTGGATGCACCATAAATGGCTTCCCAAACTGTCTGCCAAATGCATAAATGTAAATTTAGTGAACTGGAAATAGGAAAAATGGTGGGTAAGGGAGCATGTAAAAAAAAGTCCACACATTGCATTTAAACGAAACCTGCTTTTTGATTGATCACAACAGTCATACATTATTTTGTGACTGTGAATTCTCATAGTTTCCCACACTTTCACAGAAAACTGTCAATACTAATTAAGAAATATACCTGTGAGTCTCAAAGACAATTAGCAGAGAGTAATTAAGGGTTGCAGGAAGGTTTTTTTTTTTTCTTCTTTCTTTTCACCTTTAATAATCACATTATATCTCCCCCACCCAGCTTCTTTTACATCACGATTAATGAATGTAGTGAATCTTTGCTCTTAATTTTATCTTACATTAAAAAGCTGCATAAAGTTAAGGATCAGGTCAGGTAAGAACTGCACATTGTGTGTTTAACTATAGAAGATGTATGTGTACAGTTATGTTTTTACTTTGAAATATATATATATATATATAATATTACAGATGGGCACAAAACAGCAGAGAAAAATATTTGACAGCAATTGGCCATCCAAAAGTATGTCTACTTATAGACAATTATCCTCACAATTGAGATGGTGTCAATCTGGTTGTGGAGAACATAAATTACTTATATTTAAATACTAGGCCAATTTATCTAACCTCACATCCTCTAAGAAAATCCATAAAACAACACAAGAACATTAAAAATAGTTTGATTTAGGCTGTAAAGCCATGAGGAAAAAAATAAGACAATTATCAAATCAAAAACACAGACAACCAAACAATGCAGATTCACGCCATCAATACAGTACATCCAAAATCAACTAAAAACTACTGAAGAATTCATAAATTCTAACAATTTCTTGGAACAACTGTAACTGTAATCACCTGGGGAAATCATTTTGAACAACTTTATAGTGACATTACAATTAATGAATAGCAAATAAAAAAATATTGAAAAATTATTCAAATGGAACATACAACTGGTAAATATAAAATCCCATTAGACTACCCATTACAGAAAATGAACTGATTGATAAAATCCAGGCCCTAAAAAAACAAAAAAGCAAGTGGACCAGATGGCAACCTCAATGCAATTCTCAAGAACACTGAGCACAGATTAAGATTGGCCCTACTAAAACTGTTCAGCTTGGTTCTGAGTGTTGGTCATTTCCCTGAAGCCTGAAATCAAGGACTCATAACGCCCATATTCAAGAGTGGAGACAAATCAGACCCAAACAATTACAGAGGCATCTGTGTAAGCAGTAATCTGGGGGAGCTGTTCTTCAGCATCATCAACACAAGACTTGTACACTTCCTTACAGAGCACAATGTGCTCAGATTGGATCTTACCAAAATATATAAAAACAACAGACCACATCTTCAACCTACACACCCTGATCGACAAAAACGTCAACCAAGACAAAACCAAAATATTGCTTGTTTTGTAGATTTCCAGAAAGCCTTTGATTCAATTTGGCATGAAAGTCTGCTGTCAAAACTTCTAGAATCAGGTATTCGGGGTAAAACATTTATAAAAACATTTTAAAACATACAATATAATAAAAAAAAAAAAAAAAAAAAAACAATGCATTCAAAGAATCAAAGCACAAAATTGGAAATATACATTACTAACATTCCAGAAAAGACCCAGAGGTCAGTGAAAGAGACACAACTTCACCCTTGATATGACCAAAATTGAAAATGCCGCAAACTACACATACCACGGGCTGAAAATAAATTCAACTGGTAAACTAAATTTGGCTGTGAATGAACTGAAAGAGAAAGAAGGACCTTTTATGCCATCAACAAATCTATCCAAATTGAAATACCAATTTGAATCTGGCTCAAAATATTTAAAATAGAGTTATACATTCATAGTTGCCTATTCTTGCTTCAACGAATGTTGTAATTCCAATCTGTTTCTCATTGTTACTGTTCTCAAATATTTTGCTATGCAAAGTCACCTAGGCGATCCCAACTGGACAAGCACCTGGCCAGCATCTGGCAAATGCCCAACGTGCAGCTCAGCAAATCAAATTTAAATTATCTGAAAAATAATTTGATCTTTCAGCAGAAGTCTAAATCAGATTGGACCCAGAGTAATACAATCTGGCGAATCAATAAATGCTTATGAAGTATTTATGATACACAGAATTCTGTACTTGATAGCAATTCCAGGGAATGTATTTTAGGTATGTAACAGCAATATCAAGCATAGAAGTAAACAGTGATGTGAGTCCAGAAAACACTGCCTGTTGAATTCTGAAAATTCCATCCTTCTGCTTTTTTCCTAGTACTTACATACATACTGTAATATGATGCTTGTCTTACATGCCCCTAAAAACAAACTTCACTTTCTTTAACAATACTTCATTCCATGTCCATTGCTTTAGGATGTCTAACTCAGGATTCCAACATCAATTTACGCTTTTCATTTCTAAATGTGGATTATGGAAATTCCAGTAATGACACAGAATAAGTTTCATGACAGTTGTGCTTTCCTCTCAAGGTAATGAAGGGGAACCTATCGTGTTTATTAGACTTTTCTGCCTACAGGGTTGGAATGCCCTTCCTAGTGTTGGAATGCTGAAAGAAGACACATAATGAGCAGGCGTTGCTGATAGCAGACAATTTGCCTGGGGTTCAGTGTTCTGTCGAAGCATACAAGAGCTTATCTCAGAATATTTCAGAGAGCTTTAATGCTGTTTAGGACAGTTCAGTATAGCACAGCGGATTCGAATCACGCAGATGAATTTATTAGTTTTCTAAAGCATACGCTCTCTTGGCACAAGCAATTTTGCTCAGTTGCTTGACAAGATCTGACTCAACTTTATTCATTAAAAATAAGAAATTATATATATATATATATATATATATATATATATATATATATATATATATATATATATATATATTCAAATTAAAGTAGAAACAAAATAAATACAATATATATTTTAATATTAGTTTAATGACATATTGTTATGAATGATACCAATACTACTTATGTATCTAAGAAATTTTTCTTTTTTTCATAATATTTAACCACTGATTATGTCATGTTTACTATACTAACATTACAGTTTGATTAAGAGCTATCAGTTTTAACAATTATTAGAAAAAAAAAAAAAACTTCTAATTTAAGTGAACTTAAATCAATCTTCACATAAACCCAATATAATAAATGTCACGGAAATATACAGAAATTGAATTGAAGTTATCAAACAGTAAATTCTAAATGAAATATAAATGAATCCTTAAAACTGCATCTAGATTATTAGGTTATTTGACTGCTATTGCTTAAAGAGCTGCCTCAGTTGTGATGCAAATCTTACATACATGCTCGTAATCAGTGTTGTGGGTAACGCGTTACAAAGTAACGCGTTAGAGTACTCTAATTACTTTTTTCCTGAAATGTGTAACTTAACGCGTTAGTTTCGTGCGTAAGTAATCAGTAACTTCGTTATTTTTTTAAAAAAAGTAATCCGTTATTTTAAGGAAAGGAAAATCCTGACTGCAGCCTGCTCTTTGTCAGACAGTAGGACTAGGTCTACTGTGCCACCTGCGGATGTACAGTATCAGCGGAGCCGAAGCTCTGTGATCGTAAAGTCAATGGCTGTGATGCGTCTGTGCCCTGCGCCTGACCCTGTGTGTGTGTGTGGGGTTTTTTTTTTTCGAACTCCCGGCAAGATAGCAGAGAGGACAGCGTTTGGTTTATGGAAGTACGCACATTATTTTCAATGTGTCAACGAAAAAGAAAAGAACTAACGGTAAAATGCACACTCTGCTTTGGTGAAAAGCTTCTGTCGACCGCCAAAAATTCTACCTCAAATTTAACGCTATGTTTTAATCACTACTTTGAAGAGTAAATGTAAGAGGAATGTGTTAAAGCGAATTTAGGCTTGTGACTGTGAGTGACACTTTAATAATAATTAGTTCGGCTATTAAGCGATTTGTCATTTGCCTGTGTGGCAGTGAAGGATTTAATTCGGTTTGTTATCATTTTTGTTTTACAGGCAGCTGTTAATTTCTGTTAGATCATTGGCTGGCTGGTTGTTCATCATTTCTAAATGGATTTAAATCTGCAAGCCTGTTTAAGGTTGTGTTTACAAGTAAGCATACTTGTACTTTGATAACTGCATTATGTAAAGTTAAAGAAAAATCAGGAGTTATCTTGTGGTGCTCATAATATACAGTAGCCTAGGCTACCCGGGCTGGGTAATGTTAGGTGCGAATTTTGATTAATAATATGTTCTGTGATAATAAATAAATAAAACGCAATGTGGAATAGCCGATTGCTGACTGTCTTTCCTGTTATTGTTATCCTGCAGTGTTAATTTAGTCGGATGACTGACGTTATTCATTGTCGGGAGTCACGACTGCTAGGTGCATTTAAAGGGGCCGGAGGCTGTGTCTGTCATGTGTGAGCCGCTGCAAACGGCTTTTAATTTTTGGTAACGCATGAGTACTCTAACGCGTTACTTTTATGAATAGGTAACGCTGTATCATAACTGATTACTTTTAATTGATGGTAACGTTGTAACCTAACTAACTACTTTCCAAAGTAACTATACCCAACACTGCTCATAATATGAAATGATACAGGCTACAGAGCATGTTGCTGCATTTGTGCATGCAATTGAAGAGCACATGCTACAAGCACAGTATAATGGCTGACGGGACAGGAAAATTAGTTTTTACTGACATATGGCCTGACAAAATCTCATCTGACCGCAGTTCACTGTTGTTCTACCGAAGATCCTTGTGATCTGTACCATTTTCACATTCATTGAGTATGACCTCCTGGGCTGGATGTTTTCTGAAGATATTCTGAAGGTTATGTACCTTTTTACACTGACCATTTGTTGAAAAAGAGGGTAAAAAAAAAAAAAAAAAAGATTTCCAGACCCTTTTTTGAAGGTTATTTGTGGAAAGTGCCTTCTAGATGCCTTTAACCTTTAGTATTGTTGTGTATGTAATAAGGTACATCAGAGCTTTTCAAGGAAGCACAGGTGTTGCTTATTACGGAAAATTACAGTAAGTACTCAAAACTGTGTGTCTGTGTGTGTGTGTGTGTGTGTGTGTGTGTGTGTGTGTGTGTGTGTGTGCGTGTGTGTGTGTGTGTGTGTGTGTGTGTGTGTCTTTAAAGTTACATTTAAAAGCTGATTTTTAAACTACCACAAAACAATGGAGTTACAAACCAAAAATAATTGCTAAAACTCAGAAATGCATTTTACAATGTTCATACAAAAATACACAAGAGACACATTTACTAACTTCAAACTAAATGCCTTACGAGTCGTGACTGGTTTCCATAAACTGTCTATTTCTGAGCACCACAGTAAATCATGTATATCACTATTTTAAATAGTTATTATCCATGTGTTGCTGGTCTTGCTACTTATATGCATACACACTATGTGAGATTGCAGCAATAATATATATCAACTACAGAATTTGAACTACAGACATGAACATGTATAACTAATTTGTGAATGATATATGTAGTGTAAAAAAAAATTGTTTGTTTGTTTGTTTTTTTTTCACAAATTAGAAGAAGCTTTAGCTAAAGCTATATCTAATGTCCAGGCTCTTTTGACCTGTGGCAGAAAGTATAGCATCACCATGGCAACCAGCCTACCATTTTTCTGGTGGATTTTCTACAGACAAGCACCAGTCACCATTAATCTAGCTGTGGTTAATATTACCATCACCCACAGCATGTTCTCTATCTATTTTCATGCCAACGTCAATATGGGAAAAACATTATTAATGTATTATGCCTCATGGCCTCCCTCTTTATTGAAGGGACCACTTTTTATAGGTCATGGTATAAAAAACATAAAGTTTGTTTACAAAGTTTGCAGAGTAATTTGAATACAAGATTTACACATACCCAAGATGAATTTAACCAAAGGCAGTTTGATTTAGAAGTCATGTTCCCATTGGCCTATATCTCATATCTCAGAGTTCCATAATAGAAGCATAGTGAAGCAATAGGGTACGTCTGACACCCCTTCTCACTATAAGCAAAACATTCTGTCCATCTTCAAAATATTTGACTGCAACTGGATTGATCTGCTGACCTTTCCACTTAATGCAATTGACAGTCGAGATCAAAGAGCGGGGAAATCACATTAGCTGAACTGAGCACAGAATGCTCCTTGAACTGGCTGTCAAAGACGTGAGACTAAGTATAAATGGTTCTTTGTGAACTATGCATTATTTCACAGAGCTGTGGTTCTAATCAAGGCTTATACTATCTTCATTTCTAATGCATAAAACGCAGCATCAAAGAGAGGTGTTCAGGCATCTGGAAAGATATGCCTTGGGAATGTGTTTGAACCATTTCTCATCACTATGTCAAGGAAGTGCCAATCAAGCCAGGTGCCAGTTCTGATGGTCTGAAACATTCATAATCAAGAGAGACTAATCAGAGAGCTGTGTCGCTGGCCTCCAAAGATCATTTCTGCTGGTTGTAATTTCTGGAAATTGTAAAGATCTTCTTTTTTTTATGTAAGTGCATCTAGATTTATTATTATTATTATTACTATTGTTGTTGTTTTTGTGTTTTCTGGTGCCATTTGTGATTTCTAAGGCATTGATTTGTGGTTGCTAAATTTTTTGTGTTTCTAGGTTTCTCTGGCTTCTAGGTTGTTCAAGGGGGGTTCTAGCACAGTTCTAGAGAGTTCTAGATCATTTCAAGATCCCACACCAAAGTCTTTATGGCATTCAGGTAAAGTAAAGCCTTGGGGCACTCCTAAAATGGAAATTAACTAAGATCATTTATAAAAAATAATGCATACTGGTCCTCTACAAGTCCTCAATGAAGTATCATTCATATTGGTAGTAAATAGTGTATGGAAAGAATAACATTGCATATACTACTTTAGGTTAATAGTTTTACATATTCCGAACAATAGAAATACTGATGACTGTCTTAGTGAGTATCGTTAACTATTCATCAGTATACTACTATTCACAAAAGGAGAGAAGAGAGGAGAGGAAAGGAGAGGAGAAAATTTGGATTGAACAGCTCTAATACAGGATTATTGCTGAAAAAAAGAAGAAAAAGAAGAAGATTTTGCATTAGCTTATGCATCTAATATATTCCACTAATCTTTTCTGACAATATGTGTTCGGTGATAATCAGTGGAATCAGGTGTTGGGATTGGACTTGCTAGGAGCTGAATAATTGAGTCAATGGTTTAGAAGGGTCTGAAAAGCAATTTTTTTTTCATAGTCCCATCAGAAAGTCTGTATGGTGAGTTTACAAGAAAAAAAAAAAAAAAAAAAAAAAAAACTTTGACGACAATCTGTCCCAATCATAATGTGACCCCACTAATAAGTAGGAAACCTATAAGTCAACAAATAAATTAATTAATTAATAGATTAATCAATAAATAAAAATACAAACAAAAAACATCCCAAATGCTCTAACTGTTTGTTAGATTTATTTTATTTTTTTTCTGACAGATGGTTTGTTTGTCAACAGAGGGACTACAATAAGTTGGAATTTCAGAAAAATAGTGACATTTTCTTGTAAAACTATTCATATAGGATCTAAGCTTGTGTGTACTAATTGCAACTACAAAGCTTCTGTGAGCTGAAATCTCTCGAGAACTTCCCCTTCATCTATCATTGGTTGCAATGCAGGCACATAATGAGAGATCCTGACCTGTAATTTTACACGCAAGAAAATATTGGTTTGCTATTGTTGTGTCTTGGAAGCCTCTTGGTAACTGCATGTCTAGTTCTGAGATACCCTGCACTAAAATACATTTCAAACTGAAGTGCTTCTCAATTTCCAAGACTGCAGGAGAGTCAAAGTCAAAGAACTGGAACTGTGGTCACGCAGCTGCCGAAGATATGCCATATCTGTTACCGGTGCATCATCTTAAGGGTGATAATTGCATTTCAAGGCCTTCCTAACAAAAACAGATTTGCAGGGGATTAACAGACTTGTCCCAGCTCACATAGCCAACCTGTGATTAAAAAAGGATCGGACTATGTGGCTCCGTTCCCACCAAGTAATCAAGTAAGTCCCTGGATGCGGTAGTTTGCCAGTCTGTCTCGCATCATGGAATCCCTAAGAGAAGCATATTACCCAAGTGGCATTCAATTAAATTTTTTCTCTCTTGATTCTGTCAAGGTAACTTTTTTTTTTTTTTCAGCCAAATTGAGGCATTAAAGTGTTCAACTGTTAGTGAAAAGTCTTTAGTGAAGTGGTTGATTTCCCAGCAGCATTTGTTTAGTTCTGCCACGCTGGAGTAGACCTGCTGTTGGTGAGATGAACTCACAGAACAAATTGAAAAGTTTTCTGCAGCAATTAGGGATTTAGAGGTGCAACAAAAGTGGTGAGCTCATTCTTATTCCTCTTGTGTTATATTGGAGAAAATTAGGAAACATGAGCTCTATGACAGGATATGACTCGGTCAACACCGACTTGCAGGACTTTAGAAAAAATACTTTCACACAAAACATGAATGGAGGATTTCAAGCTTGGTCGTAAAATTATATATCAACTTCATGCTTTTATTTAAACACAACAAAGTAACTGTTAGCCCTTCACTTTAGCTTAATCCTCTTTGCATCTCAAGGCTAGTCCAAATTTGGTCCAACGATTTGATGCCAGGGAAGCCCACAGTCACTCCCCAGCTGGCCAGTGTGATGCCAGGAAGAACTAGAGTCCAAACCATGGCTCCTCATCAAAGCTTACATTTGTCACTTTAAAAGACAGGGGAAGAGAGTGTGAGGTTATAGAGTGGGAAAATAAGGGATAGCTGGCAGGAGTCTGTCTATAGGAAGATGTGTAGTCCATCTCCGGAGGACAGTGTTAAACACTGCAGGCTCTTCCAGCACACAATCCACATCCCAGTGTAAAATATTCCTGCCTGCTCATCAGCTCAGCATGTTGGCCCAGCATTCACAGGCTTTGGGCTTTATCCCCTGTCTTACGCAATAGTTTCCCCAATGCCACCCACTGAAGAGGGACTTTGACCTTAAATATGAACAAATACAAGACACTTGATCTGAAACTTGGCTGTAAGTGGCAAGCAAGATGTTCAGTTAGTTATATTAAATGAATGATTTGAATGAATAAATAAATACATAATTGGACCTGTTTCAGTAAGAATTAAAAAAAATAATAGGTTGACAGAGCTGGATTGGTACTTTGCAGGTTTAATCCGATTATTGAGATCACAGTCATGTCTGTTGGCAAGGAACTTGGGCCATGTTATTCAAGGAGTGACTGACAGTACATATCCAATACTTTATGTACAAAGTAATGACAAAGACCAGATCCAAACATTAATTTTCAACATTAGCATTAAGGTTCAGTCAGTAGCACTTGTACAACTGCTAGGTCTGAAAGGTTTCACATGCCTTTCACATACTTAATACAGTCTGGTCCGGTTCTACTTAAGATATAGTCTGCTGACTTTACTATGACACAATATTACTCCACACTGTTGATCCAATTTGAGTGTCCAGGATGCTGTCGCAAGTAATAGACCGAGCTCACCTGGCTCAAATCAGGCATCTCTCATCATTTATGACAAACTGCTTTCTTGCAGTCAGCCTGGCAGTAAGACTTTCTTTCCTATTACTGTTTATCATAGACTTCTAGGGAGATGAATTGCAAAGCGGGGTGCCTTATTTGTCACATCAGTCTCCATAAGTGAGGCGAAGACAATTTGGCGCGTTCTAGATTTGATTTGCCAGGTGATAGCAGCTGGAAACGCCGCAAATCTAACATGGTCCTCGTCTGTCTTATTTGCAGCTAAGAAAATTCACCTTGCAATGGGAAGGTGTGCTAATTAAACCGCAGCAGATAAGGACACACTGACACTGCCTCTATATTCAGAGCACAGTTTCTATCTACACATCTCCAGACAGCAATATCACAACAGAAGACTCATCAGTCATATCAGCTGCCTGAACCAGCCTGACGTTTGTACCTGAAATGAAGGAGATGTGGCTTTGATGGTGAGAGGCCGAAGACAATGGGAACAGACTATGAAAGGGAAAAGAAAAGAGAAATGCAAGAAGGCCAATAGCTTCAAGAGCCTCAAGGGGCAGGATTGGACTCCCCTGTTCAAAGGCACAGCCAACAAGTAGAGGTTTTGTCATTTTGTTTTTGTGTTAAAATGAGTGCCCTATTTAGTGGTAAAATATTAAGTTTTTAGAGGTTTGCTGAGTGGTGGCTGTCGTCATTAGTGTTCACAGAAAGTGACAGCAACAATGTTCATGTAGCTTCCAGACAAGCTTAAATCATTTACGTTTCTACTTTTCTGATATATTACTGACATCCAATTAAACTAGTTCATTTGATCACTTAAAATGTTTAGCAGGAGTGGCTTTCCTCCTCAAATTACTTTTAAAACTGTTTTGTCAAAAATCTGCAATTCAGTTTAATATTGAAATTGTTATGGATTCTTTTACATTTCTAATTGTAATTATATTGTTTACAATTTAGTTCTGACATGAGCTAAAATAGACCTAATATCTGAATCAGTACATTTTGTAGACTATTTATCAAACCAGTAAAAGATGACCTCACAGCCAGCATGTCAGTGCAAACCCTGCACCCATGCCCAAGATTGATCCAAAGTTACGCCCACTGTCAAAGGTGAAGGTTATTATAATATTTATTGATGCTGAAGATCTCCAGAGGATGTGAGAGAACAGACGTGGAGACTCATTCATGCTTGGCACTCATTTGTTTGCCAGATTGGAATCGACTATCACTGTCTGGCAAACGTTGAGGGTTTAGGACTTTGGGCATGCTGCCGATCTTGGCCTGGAATGCTTGTTGAGCCCTTTTATTCAAATCTACAGGAACTTTATAAACTTCATCCTTTTTTGTCTTACTTCTTTGAAGACACACACAAACATACATATGATAACAGAGGTAATGACATACACCCCCACCACATGCATTAATTTACACAAATTATTTCACATATCCCCTCCTTTGCATCTGCTTATACAGGAAGTCATGCTGGAGAATTCACTGTCCTATTTCAAATGCAGTTTCTCACTCAATAATGCACTCTGGGACTGTGAGAATATAGGTGAACATTGCCATCTGTGTTTGTGCACTCAAGGCCAAATAAGGGTCAGGTTGGCACTGTTCCACCCAGATTGACAGCCTGTCCTCCCTTTTTTTTCTCACAATACAAAACGTAAGATACAATGGATATCACAGCAGGGAAGTTGTTTGGTTATCAGTGGTGCATTCAGGCATTCAAAGATGGTATACAGTAGAAACAGGGGCTGGACAGAAGAATGTGAAAACCTGAGGAATTTCTCACCATTACTTTTTTTTTTAAGGTGATTTACCTCTAGGTGACTTTAATTCAGTTCCCAAACATTTTAGAATAGATTCATGTCTGAATAGTCTCCAATGTAATCAGAATATCTGTCAGTTGTTTCAGAGATGTTGAAGAAGGGAATTTGCTTCTCACTCTTATTTTTTACAAAATTGCTCATGGCGCTTTTATAATTTGCAAGTCAGTTGATATTGATATCTCATTATTTGTTTTTTTTTGCATTTTCCACACTTGTTCATAAAATTACATTAAATATTATTTTGTTTTTATTAGGGCCGGGACTCGATTAAAAAAATAATCTAATTAATTAGAGGCTTTGTAATTAATTAATCTAAATTAATCGCATTTTAATCGCACATAAATAATTGATCTGAGAACAGTGTGAAGTAATTTTTTTTCACATGGATTGATAGTATACCATTGAATAATGACTGAATACATAAGCTTAAGCAACAAAATATTGTTTATTTTTGTTCAACCAAGTCTAGCAGACCAGTGCAATTTTTGCCATTAAGTGTAGCAATAGCATATTTAGAAACAATTTAGAAATAGTACATTTCAGAAATTCAGGTAGCTTATAGGTGCTGGAACCTTCTGTAAAGTGTTTTTTTTAAGTAATACACAATAGTGTCAATTACATTCAGAACATTGGAAACACTGACTATTTGAAAACATCTCTCTGTTGCTTCAGAGGCCATAACATACTAAGTCCAACTCTCAATAACCTTGGCCAAAACAATAAAGAGTTCAACATAAACTGCCAGTTGCACCAACAAAATAATACATAGTTCAACATAAAGTGTAAAGTCCACGCTAGCTGCTATATGTTTTGCGTTGAGGTGATACTTGAGGCTCGATGTGCTGCAGTGATATGCGAACGCTAGTTGGTGCTTCAGTATAATCAGTCCGCCGAAACGCATCCAGTGAGAAACGTTCCGCGGTGCAAAAATAAGTTATTAAAAATGCGGGAAATTTTTTTTTCTGTAACTAATTAATCTTAATTAACGCGTTATTTTTTTGTGTAATTAATTAATCTTAATTAACGCGTTAAAGTCCCGGCCCTAGTTTTTATATGTCGTTGTACTGTATGTGGTCTGTGATTTTTGCATCAAAAAGCATTTGGCCACTGGATCAGATCACTGTCAATCAATGTCTGGTTCGCTGATTATTTTAGCCTCTGAATTTGATAATGCACAACACTCGGTGCCCGGCAAACCCTTTTTTACTCTGCCAATAAATTTGATGCAGATTTTTTTTTTTTTTTTTTTTTTTTTTTTAAACAGGAGGAAGATACAAAACTTGACCGGAGACTGTCTCTGTTTAAGGTATGTAAACACTCAATTAACTATTTTAAAATATCGTCCTGGTTACACTGAGCCAAATTTAATTCTGATGATTTCCATGTGATTAATCACGCTGTACCTAGTATGAGTAACAGAAAGCTTTCTCTGTGTCCAAATTGCAATAATAATAATTGACACTTCAAATCAACATTTAAATATAAGCCTTTTTTTATAAAAAAAATAGTCGTTAATAATGTCTGAACATTTATCCGAAAGAATAACCCAACAAAAGTAATGCTTAGTCTCTGAAATACTTTTGGAGTATCTGGGTACCTGGCTTCTGCAGACCATCAGCCTCGGCTATAATAATAAAATGATAATAATATGGGTCTTCAAGTCAAATGGGAAAAGAGCAAACTCTCCCCAAAACAGAAGATATATTTTTTTTCTGTATGGGTAGCGCTGCACAAGTATGCGTTTCCTCCAGTGAGTCTTCTCGCTCAGATGCTGTGCAAGATCGGGGAGGACAAGGAGCATGTCCTGCTTGTGGTGCCGTATTAGCCCACTCGTACCTGGTTCCCCAGACTTATGCGGGACAGGCCTTACCTGGCAGATTCTTCTGAGGAATTATCTACTGACTCAGAGACGGGGCTCCCTGTGTTACCCATGTCCAGACCTCTGGAAACTTGATGTCTGGTTCCTGGATGGGATGCAGAGGTTCTAGGTGGCCTACCCCAAGAGATAGTTGACACCATCACTTCGGTTTACACTCAAAATAGGTCGGTCTCTCGAAGCGAGATCCCAATTCGTTGGTCACCGGCGTGACGTCTCCTTTCCCTGCTTCAGGGAACGAGGGTTTCATGAGACATTATTGCGGCTATGAGTAGTTATGTGTTATTTGGATAAAATCCTTCTTAGACTCTAACTGTTCCTATGATTCACTTTTGGTTTTCGCCCACTATTATTCTTCACAGATGAAGACTTGCTGTGCTCTGTGTATGCAGTCATAATCACAAAGACTCTTGTTCTTAAAATACCCCCAAAAATCGGCTGTTAAGTTTACAGAGGCACCTGCTAAACAGTCTCCCATGATTTGTTCAATTTGGAGGTCTTACAAGTTACCCATTTCACTGAGTGCTTGTACTAAAAACACTGCTGAACTCAACTTATGCTACAGTCATTTGCAAATTAGAGAATAAAGACAAAGATAAGTAAAACGTAATCAAAAGGTTAGTCTTCTTATTCTTCTATGGTAGCCAGCACAAATTATATTAACCTGTATAATAATAGGTGTTCACATTGTTTTGCCCAGCTCCTGTATTTGTGTGGTATCCTCAGTAACCTTAAAAAACACAAAATTAGGGACTAGCAGGTAGTAAACACATGACACAGTAAACAGAATCCACATATTTTTAGCATTTCTTCATGCCATGGGGTTTGTTGGAAAGCATAGTATTGCCGCTGACACCACTACATGTACATTTCCATCTACCCCCACGGTTCTCCTCATTTCATCTGTCTCAAGCTCTATTTACATTAATGGATGGTCCAGCATTTAGACATCTTCCAGTGGGAAAAAAGAAATGGATGTACGTGTGTGTGTGAGAACGAAATTTAGTGAAACAAAGAGAGTGAGAACCCAGCATTTTCTGTCTCCCCCTGCCTTTACCCATTATATTACATTCACTACTTTTGGAACACACACAAACTCAAACATACACACACACCTCTTCACCTGGGTGTTACAAAGTGTAAATGTGAGAGCACATCTGCTGCTGGAGTACACATTAGCTTGGAGAGATATGTGGCATACGGAGCTCTCATACCTGGCAGTAGCTTCTTCGTTAGCAGGTGGCAAACAGGTGGACCAGCCAAAACCCACATCGCCAAACAGGTGTGTTTGTGCAAGCATGACATATATCACATGAGAGCCAAGTATATGTCAAAAACTAAATTCTGACAACTGAGACAACAACAATAGCAACTTTTTAGATGTAAATTCATCAAAATCATCCTTTGTATTTTTGACCCTTTTAGGGCAACATGAGAAGACACAAAATGCCTCAAATCGGGACTTGAACTTGGGTCACCCAAAACACTGCTGAGTCTCTTGACAGAGCGCTACCCACAAGTCTATTCATAGTTTTCAGTCACATGACTGGCACAGAGACCTGGAAGGCAAAACATCCATAGATCTGCAACACAGGCTATGAGTGTTCCATCTGTTTTAAGCCACAAATATTTATGTCACACTTCAATCTTCAATCACACATTTTTCAGTCCCTATGTGGCATTCTAAAACACTTAAAGGGATAATCCACACCAAATGAAAATTTTATCATTAATCACTTACTCCCATGTCATTCGAAATACGTAAAAACCTTGTTCGTCTTCAGAACACAATTTAAGATATTTTGGATGAAAACCGGGAGGTTTGTGCTTGTTCCATCCAGAAAAGTATGAAAAACATTGTAAGAATAGTCCATCTGCATTCAGTGGTTCAACCGTAACATTATGAAATGACGAGAATACTTTTTGGTACGTGAAGAAAAAAAAAATGACAATCTTCAACAAATCGTCTCCTCTGTCTCTCCACATCACCATGGTGCCATATTTAAAAAAATATGGGCTGAACGCAAGCAGCTTGCGCTCCTCTGTGTCAGCCACGACACAAAGATTTCTACTTGTATATATGCTTTTATTTGAACGAAAACAGTGCATCCGTGCAGAGCGGTTGACAAAGAAGGGCGTACGCTGCTTGCGTTCAGCGGATTTTCTTTAAAATCCTGCTATGGTGATGCGGAGAGACACAGAGGAGACAAATTGTTGCATAAAGGTGTTATTTTTGTTTTCTTTGTGTACAAAAAGTATTCTCGTCATTTCATAATGTTACGGTTTAACTAATGATATGTATATCAGTAGTTAAACCATAACATTATGAAATGACGAGAATATATATACCATATATACTTTATATATATGGTTTTCTATGGGAAAAACATTAATGTGCAAGTAAGCATCTACTTGCTGTATATGCATAATCAGTAAGGTGTATACTGAATTTAGTATTTTAAAATCTCATGGTCATAATTATTGGCACTCTTGATTAATAAGCAAAGTCTATGAAAATAAATCTGCATCGTATATCCTTTTTATATTTCATAAAATAAAAAAATAAATATCCAATGATCACAATTATCCCCCCTCCCCCTTATTCATTACTTCTTGTGACCTCCATTTGCCAGGATAACAGCCTTCTCCTATGATGCATGTTGTTCCAAACAGAATCTCTCCACTTCCTTCAAATCCCAAAATTCATGCTGTTGCACTCTCTTCTTCAGTGCGCCCCACTAATTTACTATATGGTTCAGGTCAGGGAACTGGGATGGCCATAGAAGAACCTTAATTTTCTGCTCAATTACCCATTGTTGTGCTGATTTTGATATTTTAGATCATTGCTCTGACAGAAGATCCAACTACAGCCCATTATAAGATTTCTAGCAGCAGCAGGGTCTTTTTTTATCTAAAAGTATCTATGTAAAATAAGTGGTACATTAAAAATAAATAAATAAATAAAAAGCTGAGTGCTAAACACCCATCAAACTGCTTTTGGCTATACTGTACAATGAAGTTAGAGGACCAGTCATATTTTAGTCACAACTGAATTAACTATCCAGACATGGCCACAATAACCACCAGAGTTAACAGTATGTGCATCCTCCATTTGTATTCAGAATTCATAAGATTACAGTGATTTTCTCCCCCCACACCCCTGCAGTCCTCTTGACTAGAGACAAAATAACAGAAAAGGCTGCAGTGAGATAGAAACAGCCACTTGACACATCTCAGATTCTGAGGCCATCTCACTAATGAAAATTCATTTAAACTGTCTTGATGTTTTTTGCCTAAGAGACCAAAATATTTTCAATCTTAATATCTGTAAAATGGTATCAAAAGAGACTGAAAGGACATGAGGGCAACTCAGAGAGAGAGAGAGAGAAAAAAAAAACACATTCATTACACACAAACCGGTATATTTCAAATGTTTATTTCTTTTAAATTTGATGTTTATAACTGACAACCAAGGAAAATCCCAAATTCAGTATCTCAGAAAATTAGAATATTGTGAAAAGGTTCAATATTGAAGACACCTGGTGCCACACTCTAATAAGCTAATTAACTCAAAACACCTGAAAAGCCTTTAAATGGTCTCTCAGTCTAGTTCTGTAGGCTATACCATCATTGGGAAGACTGCTGACTTGACAGTTGTCCAAAAGATGTCCATTGACACCTTGCACAAGGAGGGCAAGACACAAAAGGTCATTGCAAAAGAGGCACAGAGCTCTGAGGTACATTAATAGAGAGGCGAAGGGAAGGAAAAGATGTGGTAGAAAAAAAAAAGTGTACAAGCTATAGGGATAACCGCACCCTGGATTGTGAAACAAAACCCTTTAAAAAATGTGGGGGAGATTCACAAAGATTGGACTGCAGCTGGAGTCAGTGCTTCAAGAACCACTACTCACAGGCGAATGGAAGACATGGGTTTCAGCTGTCGCATTCTTTGTGTCAAACCACTCTTGAACTACAGACAGCGTCAGAAGCATCTCGCTTCAAAAAGGACTGGAATGCTGCTGAGTGGTCCACAGTTATGTTCTCTGATGAAAATAAATGTTGCATTTCCTTTGTAAGTCAGGTTCCCAGAGTCTAGAAGAAGAGAGGAGAGGCACACAATTCACGTTGCTTGAGGTCCAGTGTAAAGTTTCCACAGTCTGTGATGATTTGTGGTACAATGACATTTGCTGGTGTTGGTCCAATGTGTTTTTTGAAAACCATTTACTAAATTTAAAAAAAAAAAAAAAAAAAACATGGAGCACTTCATGCTTCGTTCTGCTGACCAGCTTTTTGAAGATGTTGATTTCATTTTCCGGCAGGATTCGGCACCTGCCCACACTGCCAAATGCACCAAAAGTTGGTTAAATGATCATGGTATTGGTGTGCTTGACTGGCCAGAAAACTCACCAGACCTGAACCCCAGAGAGAATCTATGGAGTATTGTCAAGAGGAAAATGAGAATCAAGAGAACAAAAAATGCAGGTGAGATGAAGGCCACTGTCAAAGAAACCAGGGCTTCCATACCACCTCAGCAGTGCCACAAACTGATCACCTTCATGCCACGCTGAAGGCAGTAATTAAAGCAAAATGACCCCCCTACCAAGTATTGGGTACATGTACAGTAAATGAACATACTTTCCGCATCCTGCTTTTCCATGATTTTTTTTATTTTTTTTAATTTTTTTTTTTCTATTTTTTTTTATTGGTCTTATGAAGTATTCTGATGTGTTGAGATTGTGAATTGGTGGGTTTTTGTTAAATGTGAGCCAGATGTTAAAAGAACCAAACACTTAAACTACTTAAGTCTGTGAGCATTTATTTTATTTAATACACTAGTTTCACAATTTGAGTTGAATTACTGAAATAAATGAACTTTTCCATGACATTCTAATTTATTGAGATGCACCTGTATGTTTTTCACCTGTTTATAACAGATTTAGCTGAAATACACAAACCTGTTAGCTCAAAGAGGGTGTCTTCATACAGTAAATTGACTCTTTAAAGTATAATTATATCCAATTTACTATGGTAACAAAGATAAAGTTTCCCTTGCATTCTTGTGGTACAAATTAATCATATGTGTCTTTGGCCATACTAATTAAAAGTTGACCACTCAGCTTGATAAAGTGAGAAGATATATAAAGACGTTGACAGCCAATCACTATAAAAGACAAAAGTGACATTAACATTATCTATTGTGGTGCATTTACCTCATTTGCAATGTGACTTGCACAGTGCACTCCCAAGGGTGACTGGTTAGCATGACCTCATTAGCATCTGCTGGTAGATGTCATAACTACACCATATGGTACTAAAAACCATCTCTTTCAATTGGCGGCCATTCAAAATCGATTGTGCATGCTGATTGATTAACAATTTAGGGTTTTAATATTGCCCTGACATCATTTTACTAGTTTAACTATGTCCCATGAGCCAAGACACCACATTCCAACCCACATACTACAGAGGAGTCCTGCGCCAGCTGAGCAACAGCCATTGAGATGAAAGGGAAACCTAATATGGTAATTTCACCATGTTGTCTTGCAAAACAGCTGTCTTTCTTTCTGTTTCTCTCTTTGTGTCTCTATCTATTTCTCTCTCTCTTTTCCACTCTCAAGCATTGGGCCAATGTTTTTGATAAGGCTGTGATCTGGCATCATGGGTAACGCTGATAAGAACTGGACCTCTATCAGAGCGTAATTAACACTATCTCAGTGCCAGGAGGGCTTGAAAATATGGCGGCCATTTTAATGACTTCTAAATATAAAAGGCATCAGCTCAATCCATGTCAGCACAGGGTTTTATGTTTCTCCTACTGCTTCTCATGAATTATTCACCCTTGGGTGTGTTTGATTCATTTCTTTATCTGTGAAGGCAGTAATGAGGCCTTATTGTGTGTATGCAGTGGACAGTGGTCAAACTTGGTATTGATCTTTTTCTTCTGAGACTCTGCATTTGTCTTTCACAAACTCTCAAGGCACTCACAAGGCCATTCCAAGGATAGGGGAGATACAAAACTGTGTGCTAACTGTGGACAGTTAGCGTAACATTGCTTGTTCATTTAATCATTCATTCATGCATGCATTTATTTTTTCTAAGTTTTACTTTTCACATAATTTATTATCTTTGCCTGCATTCTGTAGAAATAGCAGTGATGGAAATTCCATCTAGAATATTTTTGGTATAAAAAGTTAGACACCTTTGTCTCACTAAGTTTATTTTTATAGCATTTTATGCTATGTATAAAATTGTATTTCATGTAAACTAAATACAATTATTCTTATTATTATTATTATTATTAGGCAAGGCAAGGCAAGGCAAGTTTATTTATATAGCACATTTCGTACACAATGGTAATTCAAAGTACTTCACATAAAAGAAAGTAAAATAATCATGAAGGAAAAAATAACAAAAATAAAACAAGCAACTTTAAAACTTTTAAAATGATTAAAACATTTAAAAACAGTTAGAAAATTATTTTACATAAAAAATTAAAATAAAAAAATAAAACAGTGAAAATATAGTGCAATCTGTTCGGACATTGCACAGTGCTCATTCAATAAATGCTCAGCTAAACAGATGGGTTTTGAGTCTAGATTTAAATGTGACTAGGGTTTTAGCACATCTGATCTCTTCTGGAAGCTGATTCCAACTGTGGG